>NC_141537.1:5602500-5885000 GCF_021556685.1 Rattus norvegicus
ACAGCAACCTGCCAACTGGTTAACCTGTCTTTTAGAAGAAGGAAAGGAAAGGAAAAGCGGCCAACTGTTTGAGCTCATTTAAATTAAACAAAGAAAGAGAGAAAGAAAGAAAGAAAGAAAGAAAGAAAGAAAGAAAGAAAGAAAGAGAGAAAGAAAGAAAGAAGAAAGGAAGGAAGGAAAGAAGGAAGGAAGGAAGGAAGGAACAGAGTCCAGGTCAGGCATCTGGTTGACCTGGGATGGGGAAACAATGGTTCAGAATAGCAGACATCTGGGTGACCAAGCAGAATCCCAGAGAGAAGAAAAACAATGTACATACCCAGGAAGTACTGGTTTATGCGGTTCTTCTCAGAAAGGGGGGGGAAGGGCTGGACATGCTCTGCTCTGCCTTTGCCTCACCCAAAATGCACCCCAGTGCCACAAAGTGATGAGGATAGAGAGCACAGTGGAAAGAGTACCCACACCCTAAATCCATGCATCCCTCCTGGACAGACACCATACACCAAATCCAGGTGGCACAGTTTCTCATACCTCTCCATTCCCCTGGGGCGAAACATAAATGGGTGAGGGCACCCGAACCATGAGGAGTAGGGTCCTCTGTGCCCTCTGTGTCACCCCAAGATACCTTGTTTTTCCTAGACTAGAAGTGAAGAGATACCCCTCTGTCAGAGTAAGAGAGAAAGTTCAAGTGGGGAGTGCAGGCAGGGTGCCCATTCAGAGGATAGACAAACATTTTCCCTCTCTCCTTCCCGCCACAACCACCCTCAGAGAGGATGTGCCTGGGCCACTGTGAGATGGATGCATGGCAGAACGGACAAAGTCCCATCACCAACCTCAAACCTGCTTGGCCAAGACTGGAGGATGGAACAGTGGTAGTTAAATGGGAGGCTATGGACTCAGACCAAGGCCTTCTCATGAAGGAGAAGCAAGAGAAGCCGCAGTCAGCAGATCAGAGACCGAGGAGCGAGACCCAGTCCCCAGTAGTAAACCTGGTGAGATGGGAGGATGATGCTTCACCCCCACGTTGGGATTGGAAAGGACCTCACACTACCCATTGTCAACGATGAGTATTGATAAGCCCTCAGAAAAAAACCATTGTGTTGAGGGTTGCCTTCGGCACCATTGACACCTCACCCAAGGACGTATACCAAATGTCTGAAACTGCGAATTCTCTCATACTGAGCAGAATTATCATGTCAATAACACGGCATCAGTAGGGTAAAACCTATCTCCTAACAGTATAAACCCAGCTCATATTCCCTATTAGTGGATGAATTCTGCTTCACAATAGAAATGTTTGAATAGGAAAAGCAGACATTAAATATCAAAACGAGATGCTGCTATGAACACTTGGCCAATACAAGGCAGTTATTGCCGTAGTAATTTTTCTGATACCTCCTGCTTTAAACCCAAATAGTCAGAAGGATCCTGAGGCCCTGCTTTCATGGTTTGTGTTCCTACTGAAAATCAAGATCAAGTGAACTATTGTTCTTCTCTTCCACAGAAGATTTCTGTCCTCCCTGAGCTCACCTAAGGACACCTACATTAAAGGTTAATAGGTTTACTGTCCCAGTCAATCTCCCCACCTGGCACTGTACCCAGAGTGGGTCTTGCTGATCCACAGGTTCACCTGTATAGATAGGCACGTGGCACCTGAAGTGAGAGCCTCTCAGGCTTGCTCTACCCACTCCCTTACTCAGTCAGTGAAAAAAATGAGAGTAGTTAAGAAAGGAAAGGAAGCCAAATTGGGTATGGTGGTACACTCCCTTAACTCTATTTGTGGAGGCAGAGGCAGGTAAATCTCTGAATTCAGTTTGCCTGGCAGATGGAACCCTTTCCCAAGGGAACTTGTTTCAAATAAATAAAAAGTAAGTGAGTAACTAAACTTAACACATACATACATACATACATACATACATACATACATACATACATACAACAAAAAATGAGAACTGAATGGCATGGAGCTGTGTTTGTGGCACACAAAAATATGCAGAGTTTGGACACTACCTACACATCCTAATTCCATCACATGCCTACACTATCATAAATACATACATACACACAGGTGCCTGTTTTCATACCAATGCACACAGACAGACGGACAAACATTTAGGCATGTGTTCACACACATAAACACGCCCCCCCACACAAACACATACATACACACATACATACACACACACATACACAAATACATTTTGAAATTAAATTAAATTGACAATAAACTAACAAAAAAATAACAAACTTTCTGGGGTCAACATTCTACTGCCATTTTGGGTTATGTTCCATAGTTGTTTTCATCAAGTGATATGGTTATGAAGTCATATGGTGGCTTCCATTTATACAAACACAAAACAACTTCATGGGATGAAAAGAAGAAAGGAAGGAAGGAAGGAAGGAAGGAAGGAAGAAAGGAAGAAAGGAAGAAAGGAAGAAATGAACAAAGGAACAAAGAAAGGAAGGAACAAAGAAAGGAAGAAACAAAGGAAGCAAAGAGGGAAATGTAGATCTATCCTGAGAGACACAGCCAGAATACAGCAAATACATAGGCGAATGCCATCATTAAACCACTGAACTGAGAACGGGACCCCTGTTGAAGAAATCTTAGGAAGGACTGAAAAAGCTTGAAGGGGCTCGAGACCCCATATGAACAACAATGCCAAACAACTAGAGCTTCCAAGGACTAAGCCAGTACCCAAAGACTATACATGGACTGACCCTGGATACGTAGCAATTAATAGCCTGGTAAGAGCATTAGTGGAAGGGTCCTGCCAAGACTGAACCCCCAGTGATCGTGATTGTTTGGGGAGAGGGCAGTAATGGGGGGATGATGGGGAGGGGAACACCCTTAGAGAAGGGGAGGCAGAGGGATTAGGGGAATGTTGGCCTGGAAACCAGGAAGGGGAATAACAATCAAAATGTAAATAAGAAATACTCCAGTTAATAAAGATGAAAAAAAAATAAATGCTCCATCAGATATGCATATACAGTCATATCTCAAAACTTATCTCAGTTTCTAATGACATTGTTTTCTTCTTTAACTTTCAATTTATTTTTCTTTACATTAAATGTGCTGTTTAGCCTGGATCACAAATTAGTCTGGATTATATTCTTAAGAAGAAATTTAGAATTGTCAACATTATGTTGGCCTATGGATGTGACTGTCTTGACCTTTATTTGATGTGGGAGGGACAGAGCCCACTTTGGGACATGCCATTTCCTAGGCTGTGCTCTAAACTGTGTAAGAGTGAAGAGTGAGTGGAAGAAAGCAAGCAGTACAGCATGGATGTGCTTGTTTCTAGTCTTAATAATACATATGATGTGACTAGCTATCTCAAGACTTTCTGTTGTGATTTTTCAACTATTATGGACTATAATTTAAACTTTTAAAGAAAAGAATAGACTCTTCTCCTAAGAAACAAAAGTAGGATATTGAATATATTCTCATCAGCTGGGCATTACAACCTTATGATTCATGAGCTTTAATAATGAGAGTTTGATTCCTAGACACTCCAATGATCTAAATTGATGTTTTTCTTCTCTCTTTATCTAATGTAATCCCTCTTATGTATTTGTACTTGCTTTCAACACAACTCATGTACCATTTTAGCAAAAAAATTTACATTTCAAAATTGACTAAGAGCTGTAAATTTCCTTTAAGGTACAACCCAGGCCTATCTGTTTATCTGGATTGGCTAGTCAGATATTCGTAAGACGCTATCAGTCCTTTTCTCCCAGCACCAGAATTTCAAGCATGCACAATCATAACTAGCCATTTACATGGTTCCTGGATATCAAATTAAGTTTTTCAACCTTACCAACTTTGATGAGTCTTTGCCCCATTCTGAAACCAAAAAAACTTTAATGTTTTAAATCAGTTTCACTTCCTAGATCTAGTACTGAACAATTCTTCCTAGTTTTTGTCTTGCTATTCTGACGTTTTATATAGCTATTTATTTGTTTTCTATAGCTCAAAATATTTCAAGAATTATCAAATTACCCCATCACTTACACTTCTAACTGATGTTTACAGTTCTTTTAAATAAAGTTAACATAGATTATTTTATCTACTTTTCTCCAATGATTTTCATAAAGAACTCAACATTGATCTTCATATGACTATTATACCCTCTACAACAATCTGGTCTGACATGTTTCTTCAAATGGAATCAATTTATTAAGGTGAAATAGCTTTACTATATTTACTTAACTCCACTGATTACTTTCCTTAGATTGGTGGTAATTTTGTCCTTTGTCACTTGTTAACATGTAGAAGAACTTACTGTTTCAATAACTTTGGCAAATTATAATAGCTAAGATTATTTTTAAAGAAAACTTCCGACACACCCGCGGATCCCGGCCCGCAGCAGCTCTCTGCTCCCAGACCCGGTGAGAGAGAGACCCAACCGCCTGGTCAGGTGGGCACTCCTGAGGCTGCAGAGCGGAAGAGACCACCAACACTGCTCACCCCTGCCCACATCCCTGGCCCAAGAGGAAACTGTATAAGGCCTCTGGGCTCCCGTGGGGGAGGGCCCAGGAGCGGCAGGACCCCTGCCTGAGACACCACCGGAACCTGAAAGAAACAGACCTGATAAACAGTTCTCTGCACCCAAATCCCATGGGAGGGAGAGCTAAACCTTCAGAGAGGCAGACAAGCCTGGGAAACCAGAAGAGACTGCTCCCTGCACACACATCTCGGACGCCAGAGGAAAAAGCCAAAGACCATCTGGAACCCTGGTGCACTGAAGCTCCCGGAAGGGGCGGCACAGGTCTTCCTGGTTGCTGCCGCTGCAGAGAGTCCCTGGGCAGCACCCCATGAGCGAACTTGAGCCTCAGGACCACAGGTAAGACCAAATTTTCTGCTGCAAGAAAGCTGCCTGGTGAACTCAAGACACAGGCCCACAGGAACAGCTGAAGACCTGTAGAGAGGAAAAACTACACGCCCGAAAGCAGAACACTCTGTCCCCATAACTGACTGAAAGAGAGGAAAACAGGTCTACAGCACTCTTGACACACAGGCTTATAGGACAGTCTAGCCACTGTCAGAAATAGCAGAATAAAGTAACACTAGAGATAATCTGATGGCGAGAGGCAAGCGCAGGAACACAAGCAACAGAAGCCAAGACTACATGGCATCATCGGAGCCCAATTCTCCCACCAAAGCAAACACGGAATATCCAAACACACCAGAAAAGCAAGATCTAGTTTCAAAATCATATTTGATCATGATGCTGGAGGACTTCAAGAAAGACATGAAGAACTCCCTTAGAGAACAAGTAGAAGCCTACAGAGAGGAATCGCAAAAATGCCTGAAAGAATCGCAAAAATCCCTGAAAGAATTCCAGGAAAACATAAATAAACAAGTAGAAGCCCATAGAGAGGAGACAGAAAATCCCTGAAAGAATTCCAGGAAAACACAATCAAACAGTTGAAGGAATTAAAAATGGAAATAGAAGCAATCAAGAAAGAACACATGGAAACAACCCTGGATATAGAAAACCAAAAGAAGAGACAAGGAGCTGTAGATACAAGCTTCACCAACAGAATACAAGAGATGGAAGAGAGAATCTCAGGAGCAGAAGATTCCATAGAAATCATTGACTCAACTGTCAAAGATAATGTAAAGCGGAAAAAGCTACTGGTCCAAAACATACAGGAAATCCAGGATTCAATGAGAAGATCAAACCTAAGGATAATAGGTATAGAAGAGAGTGAAGACTCCCAGGTCAAAGGAACAGTAAATATCTTCAACAAAATCATAGAAGAAAACTTCCCTAACCTAAAAAAAGAGATACCCATAGACATACAAGAAGCCTACAGAACTCCAAATAGATTGGACCAGAAAAGAAACACCTCCCGTCACATAATTGTCAAAACACCAAACGCACAAAATAAAGAAAGAATATTAAAAGCAGTAAGGGAAAAAGGTCAAGTAACATATAAAGGCAGACCTATCAGAATCACACCAGACTTCTCGCCAGAAACTATGAAGGCCAGAAGATCCTGGACTGATGTCATACAGACCCTAAGAGAACACAAATGCCAGCCCAGGTTACTGTATCCAGCAAAACTCTCAATTAACATTGATGGAGAAACCAAGATATTCCATGACAAAACCAAATTTACACAATATCTTTCTACAAATCCAGCACTACAAAGGATAATAAATGGTAAAGCCCAACATAAGGAGGCAAGCTATACCCTAGAAGAAGCAAGAAACTAATCGTCTTGGCAACAAAACAAAGAGAATGAAAGCACACAAACATAACCTCACATCCAAATATGAATATAAAGGGAAACAATAATCACTATTCCTTAATATCTCTCAATATCAATGGCCTCAACTCCCCAATAAAAAGACATAGATTAACAAACTGGATACGCAACGAGGACCCTGCATTCTGCTGCCTACAGGAAACACACCTCAGAGACAAAGACAGACACTATCTCAGAGTGAAAGGTTGGAAAACAACTTTCCAAGCAAATGGTCAGAAGAAGCAAGCTGGAGTAGCCATTCTAATATCAAATAAAATCAATTTCCAACTAAAAGTCATCAAAAAAGATAAGGAATATTCATCAAAGGAAAAATCCACCAAGATGAACTCTCAATCCTAAATATCTATGCCCCAAATACAAGGGCACCCACATACGTAAAAGAAACCTTACTAAAGCTCAAAACACACATTGCACCTCACACAATAATAGTGGGAGATTTCAACACCCCACTCTCATCAATGGACAGATCATGGAAACAGAAATTAAACAGTGATGTCGACAGACTAAGAGAAGTCATGAGCCAAATGGACTTCACGGATATTTATAGAACATTCTATCCTAAAGAAAAGGATATACCTTCTTCTCAGCTCCTCATGGTACTTTCTCCAAAATTGACCATATAATTGGTCAAAAAATGGGCCTCAACAGGTACAGAAAGATAGAAATAATCCCATGCGTGCTATCGGACCACCACGGCCTAAAACTGGTCTTCAATAACTATAAGGGAAGAATGCCCACATATACGTGGAAATTGAACAATGCTCTACTCAATGATAACCTGGTCAAGGAAGAAAGAAAGAAAGAAATTAAAAACTTTTTAGAATTTAATGAAAATTAAGATACAACATACTCAAACTTATGGGACACAATGAAAGCTGTGCTAAGAGGAAAACTCATAGCGCTGAGTGCCTGCAGAAAGAAACAGGAAAGAGCATATGTCAGCAGCTTCACAGCACACCTAAAAGCTCTAGAACAAAAAGAAGCAAATACATCCAGGAGGAGTAGAAGGCAGGAAATAATCAAACTCAGAGCTGAAATCAACCAAGTAGAAACAAAAAGGACCATAGAAAGAATCAACAGAACCAAAAGTTGGTTCTTTGAGAAAATCAACAAGATAGATAAACCCTTAGCCAGACTAACGAGAGGACACAGAGAGTGCGTCGAAATTAACAAAATCAGAAATGAAAAGGGAGACAGAACTACAGACTCAGAGGAAATTAAAAAAATCATCAGATCTTACTATAAAAACCTATATTCAACAAAATTTGAAAATCTTCAGGAAATGGACAATTTCCTAGACAGATACCAGGTATCGAAGTTAAATCAGGAACAGATAAACCAGTTAAACAACCCCATAACTCCTAAGGAAATAGAAGCAGTCATTAAAGGTCTCCCAACCAAAAAGAGCCCAGGTCCAGACGGGTTTAGTGCAGAATTCTATCAAACCTTCATAGAAGACCTCATACCAATATTATCCAAACTATTCCACAAAATTGAAACAGATGGAGCCCTACCGAATTCCTTCTACGAAGCCACAATTACTCTTATACCTAAACCACACAAAGACACAACAAAGAAAGAGAACTTCAGACCAATTTCCCTTATGAATATCAACGCAAAAATACTCAATAAAATTCTGGCAAACCGAATTCAAGAGCACATCAAAACAATCATCCACCATGATCAAGTAGGCTTCATCCCAGGCATGCAGGGATGGTTTAATATACTGAAAACCATCAACGTGATCCATTATATAAACAAACTGAAAGAACAGAACCACATGATCATTTCATTAGATGCTGAGAAAGCATTTGACAAAATTCAACACCCCTTCATGATAAAAGTCCTGGAAAGAATAGGAATTCAAGGCCCATACCTAAACATAGTAAAAGCCATATACAGCAAACCAGTTGCTAACATTAAACTAAATGGAGAGAAACTTGAAGCAATCCCACTAAAATCAGGGACTAGACAAGGCTGCCCACTCTCTCCCTACTTATTCAATATAGTTCTTGAAGTTCTAGCCAGAGCAATCAGACAACAAAAGGAGATCAAGGGGATACAGATCGGAAAAGAAGAGGTCAAAATATCACTATTTGCAGATGACATGATAGTATAATTAAGTGATCCCAAAAGTTCCACCAGAGAACTACTAAAGCTGATAAACAACTTCAGCAAAGTGGCTGGGTATAAAATTAACTCAAATAAATCAGTTGCCTTCCTCTATACAAAAGAGAAACAAGCCGAGAAAGAAATTAGGGAAACGACACCCTTCATAATAGACCCAAATAATATAAAGTACCTCGGTGTGACTTTAACCAAGCAAGTAAAAGATCTGTACAATAAGAACTTCAAGACACTGAGGAAAGAAATTGAAGAAGACCTCAGAAGATGGAAAGATCTCCCATGCTCATGGATTGGCAGGATTAATATAGTAAAAATGGCCATTTTACCAAAAGCAATCTACAGATTCAATGCAATCCCCATCAAAATACCAATCCAATTCTTCAAAGAGTTAGACAGAACAATTTGCAAATTCATCTGGAATAACAAAAAACCCAGGATAGCTAAAGCTATCCTCAACAATGAAAGGACTTCAGGGGGAATCACTATCCCTGAACTCAAGCAGTATTACAGAACAATAGTGATGAAAACTGCATGGTATTGGTACAGAGACAGACAGATAGACCAATGGAATAGAATTGAAGATGCAGAAATGAACCCACACACCTATGGTCACTTGATTTTTGACAAAGGAGCCGAAACCATCCAATGGAAAAAAGATAGCATTTTCAGCAAATGGTGCTGGTTCAACTGGAGGGCAACATGTAGAAGAATGCAGATCGATCCATGCTTATCACCCTGTACAAAGATCAAGGACCTCCACATCAAACCAGACACACTCAAACTAATAGAAGAAAAACTAGGGAAGCATCTGGAACACATGGGCACTGGAAAAAATTTCCTGAACAAAACACCAATGGCTTATGCTCTAAGATCAAGAATCGACAAATGGGATCTCATAAAACTGCAAAGCTTCTGTAAGGCAAAGGACACTGTGGTTAGGACAAAACGGCAACCAACAGATTGGGAAAAGATCTTTACCAATCCTACAACAGATAGAGGCCTTATATCCAAAATATACAAAGAACTCAAGAAGTAAGACCGCAGGGAAACAAATAACCCTATTAAAAAATGGGGTTCAGAGCTAAACAAAGAATTCACAGCTGAGGAATGCCGAATGGCTGAGAAACACCTAAAGAAATGTTCAACATCTTTAGTCATAAGGGAAATGCAAATCAAAACAACCCTGAGATTTCACCTCACACCAGTGAGAATGGCTAAGATCAAAAATTCAGGTGACAGCAGATGCTGGCGAGGATGTGGAGAAAGAGGAACACTCCTCCATTGTTGGTGGGATTGCAGACTGGTAAAACCATTCTGGAAATCAGTCTGGAGGTTCCTCAGAAAATTGGACATTGAACTGCCTGAGGATCCAGCTATACCTCTCTTGGGCATATACCCAAAAGATGCCTCAACATATAAAAGAGACACGTGCTCCACTATGTTCATCGCAGCCTTATTTATAATAGCCAGAAAATGGAAAGAACCCAGATGCCCTTCAACAGAGGAATGGATACAGAAAATGTGGTACATCTACACAATGGAATATTACTCAGTTATCAAAAACAACGAGTTTATGAAATTCGTAGGCAAATGGTTGGAACTGGAAAATATCATCCTGAGTGAGCTAACCCAATCACAGAAAGACGTACATGGTATGCACTCATTGATAAGTGGCTATTAGCCCAAATGCTTGAATTACCCTAGATCCCTAGAACAAACGATACTCAAGACGGATGATCAAAATGTGAATGCTTCACTCCTTCTTTAAATGAGGAAAAAGAATACCCTTGGCAGGGAAGGGAGAGGCAAAGATTAAAACAGAGACTGAAGGAACACCCATTCAGAGCCTGCCCCACATGTGGCCCATACATATACAGCCACCCAATTAGACAAGATGGATGAAGCAAAGAAGTGCAGGCCGACAGGAGCCGGATGTAGATCTCTCCTGAGAGACACAGCCAGAATACAGCAAATACAGAGGCGAATGCCAGCAGCAAACCACTGAACTGAGAATAGTTCCCCAATAAAGGAATCAGAGAAAGAACTGGAAGAGCTTGAAGGGGCTCGAGACCCCAAAAGTACAACAATGCCAAGCAACCAGAGCTTCCAGGGACTAAGCCACTACCTAAAGACTATACATGGACTGACCCTGGATTCTGACCTCATAGGTAGCAATGAATATCCTAGTAAGAGCACCAGTGGAAGGGGAAGCCCTGGGTCCTGCTAAGACTGAACCCCCAGTGAACTAGTCTATGGGGGGAGGGCAGCAATGGGGGGAGGGTTGGGAGGGGAACACCCATAGGGAAGGGGAGGGGGGAGGGCGATGTTTGCCCGGAAACCGGGAAAGGGAATAACACTCGAAATGTATATAAGAAATACTCAAGTTAATAAGAAAAAAAAAAGGAAAACTTCCATGGCCAAGAATAAGTTTTTTAAAATGTGTACTTATATGTGAACACATATGCATATGTATATTTCCACATGAATGGGGAAAGAAGACAATGTCAGACATCTTGCTTAGATATTCTTATCTTTATAGAGAAAAATTAAATGTGTAGATATTAAATTGTTTAGTCTTGTTAAAACTATCAGTCCCCTGAACCCAATGGGGAAGAGAGCTGACTGCCCAGGAGAGCAGACATCCAGAGACCACAGGACAGACTGCCACCTCTGCACACCTTGGCCCACAACCCTGCTCCAAGGGGAAGCTGCACAGTGCCTCTAGACACAGGGATTTAGGAACAGACACCTGCCAGTACCCGCAGTTCTGGTCTATACCAAGAGCCAAACTGAATCAGCCAAACAGCTCTCTGCACCCAAATCCCATGTGGGGAGAGATCTGGACCCTCAAAAATGTGGATACTCCTGAGAAGTCAGGTGAGAATGCCCTTTGCCCACAGTCCAGACCCAAGAGAGAATCGTATACTGCCAACTGTGCCCGCGGGGTGCAAGGACCTACAAGAGTAATCAGGGGCAGGACCTTTTGATTCCTGCCCAGGCCTACAACTGGAAGACAGTCTCCAGAAACGCTGCCACAGCTGAGAGCAGAGGGAAGACTCACTTTTCTGCTAACAAGTGACCTGCCTGGTGGAATCAAGATGCACAGAGGAAGAAGTCCTCTGGGTCAGAACACTTCCCATTTCTGGCTCTGCCCAGGAGCGAACTGATAACATCCCACAGTTCCCTGCATCCAAATCCTGTGGGGAGGAGAGCGCACCACCCAGGAGTGCAGAAATCTTGGAACCTCAGGACAGACTGCCACCTCTGCACACCTTGGCCCACTTCCCTGGTCCAAGTGGAAACTGCACAGTGCCCCTGGAAACAGGAATATAGTAACAGACAGCCCCTGGTACCTATAGTTCTGGTCTGTGCCCAGAACAGAACTGAACTGGTCAAACAACTCCTTGCACCCAAATACCATGAAGGAGAAAGCTGTACCCTCAGAAGGGTGGACACTCCTGAGAAGTCAGAGGAGAATACCCTCTGCGCACAATCCAACCCAAGAGGGAATTGCATAGTGCCAACTGTGCCAGCTGGGTGCAAGAACCTACATGAGCAATCAAGGGCAGGACCCTTTGATTCCTGCCCACACCTAGAGCTGGAATACAGTCTCCAGGAGCACCAACACACCTGATATCAGAACACCTGTTCTCAGGAAAGGCTGAAAGAAAACAGGAAAACAGTTCTACAGGAGTGCTGACACAGAGGTCAAGCACTACAGCAGGGTCAAAACCCTCTCAGAAACAACAAGACAAGAAAACACCAGAGACAGCCCAATGGCTAGAGGCAAGTGCAGGAACCTAAGCAACAGAAACCAAGACTACTTGGCATCATCAGAACCCAGTTCTCCCACCAAAGAAAATACTGGATATTCAAACACACCAGTAAATAAAGATTTAGATTTGAAACCACGTTTTTTGATAATGATGGAGGACTTTAAGAAAGACATAAAGAACTCCCATAAAGAAATAAAGGAAAACACAAGTAAACAAGTAGAAGCCCTTAGAGAAGAAACACAAATATCCCTGAAAGAATTAGAGCAAAACACAAAGAAACAGGTGAACGAATTGAAAATGGAAATAGAAATGAAAAAGAAAGTACAAGGGAGATAACCCTGGATATAGAACACCAAAGGAAGAGACAAGGAGCCATAGATGCAAGCATCACCAACATAATGTAAGAGATAGAATAGAGAATCTCAAGGCAGAAGATAACATAGAAAACATCGACACAACTGTCAAAGATAATGTAAAAAGTAAAAAGCTCCTAGCCCCAAACATCCAGGAAATCTAGGACACAATGAAGAGATCAAACCTATGGGTAATAGGTATAGAAGAAAATGAAGACTCCCAACATAAAGGGCCAGCAAATATATTCAACAATATTACAGAAGAAACCTTCCTTAACTAAATAAAGAGATGCCCAAAAACATAAAAGAAGTCTACAGAACTCCAAATAGATTGGACAAGAGAAACTCCTCTCCTGTCACATAATAGTTAAAACACCAAATGCATAAGGGAAAAAGGTCAAGTGATAAAGAAATGCAGACCTCTAAGAATTACACCAGACTTCTCACCAGAGACCATGAAAGCCAGAAGATCCTGGACAGATGTCATGCAGACCCTAAGAGAACATGGATCCAGCAAAACTTTCAATTAACATAGATGAAGAATCCAAGATATTCCATGACAAAACCAAATTTACACAATATCTTTCTACAAATCCAGGCATACAAAGCATAATAGATGGAAAACTCCAACACAAGGAGAGAAACTACACCATACAGCAACAAGAATATAATTTCCTGGCCATGAAACCCAAAAAGAGACAAACAAACATACTTCCACCTCTAAAAATGAAAATAACAGGAAACGATATTCATTATTCCTTAATATCTCTCAACATCAACGGACTCAATTCCCCAATAAAAAGACATAGACTAACATACTGGATATGTAAAGAGGACCCAGCATTTTGCTGCATGCAGGAAACACACCTCAGAAAGAAAGACAGACAATACGTCAGACTAAATGGCTGGAAAACAACTTTCCAAGCAAATGGCCTAAAGAAACAAGCTGGACTTGCCATTCTAATATGACTTTCAACCAAGAGTCATTTAAAAAGATAAGGAAGGACATTTCATATTAATCAAAGGAAAAATCCACCAAGATGAACTCAGTAATAAATATTTATGCTCCAAATGCAAGGGCACCTACATTCAGAAGGGAAACCTTACTAAATTTCAAAACACACATTGCACCTCACACGATAATTGTAGGAGATTTCAACACACTAGTCTCATCAATGGACAGATCATGGAAACAAAAATTAAACAGAGGCACTAACAGATGTTATGAACCAAATGGTTTTAACAGATATTTATAGAACATTTCATCTTACAAAAAAGGATATACATTCTTCTCAGCACCTCATGGAACCTTCTCCAAAACTGACCATATAATCAGTCACAAAACAGGCTTCAACAGATACAGGAAGATAGAAATAATCCCAAGCATCCTATCAGATCACCACACACTAAGACTGGTCCTCAATAACGATAATAATGACAGAAAGCCCACATATACATGGAAGTTGAAAAATGCTTTCTATTCAATGACAACTTGGTAAAGGAAGAAATAAGAAAGAAATTAAAGACTTCTTAGAATTTAATGAAAATGAAGATAAAACATTCCCAAACTTATGGAACACAATGAAAGTTGTACTAAGAGGAAAACCCATAGCTATGAGTGCCTGCAAAAAGAAACAGGAGAGAACATATGTCAGCAGCTTGACAGCACACCTAAAAGCTCTAGAACAAAAAGAAATAAATAAACCCAAGAGGAGTAGAAGGCAGGAAATAATCAAACACAGAGCTGAAATCAAAAACGTAGAAATGAAAAGGACTATGCAAAGAACCAACAAATCCAGGAGCTGGTTCTTTGAGAAAATCAACAAGGAGATAAACCCTTAGCCAGACCAACCAGAGGTCACAGAGAGAGTACCAAAATTAACAAAATCAAAATGTACAAGGGAGACATGAAAACAGAATCTGAAGAAATTTAAAACATTAATAATCAGATCTTACTACAAAAGCCTATATTGAACAAAACTGGAAAATCTGGAGGAAAGTGAAAATTTTCTAGACAGATACCAGGTACCAAAGTTAAAGCAAGAACAAATAAATCATCTAAACAACCCCATCACTCCTAAGAAATGGAAGCGGTTTTTAAGTCTCCCAACCAAAAAGAGCCCAGGTCCAGATGGGTTCAGTGCAGAATTATATCAGACCTTCATAGAAGACCTCATAACAATACAATCCAAACTCTTCCACAAAATTGAAACAGATGGAGCATTACCGAATTCCTTCTATGAAGCCACAATTACTCTTATACCTAAACCACACAAAGACCCAACAAAGAAAGAGAATTTCAGACCAATTTCCCTTATGAATATTGACGCAATATTCATGGTACTCAATAAAATTATTGCAAACCGAATCTAAGAAGACATCAAAATGATCATCCATCATGATCAAATAGGCTTCATCCCAGATTTGCAGGGGTGGTTTAATATACAAAAATATTCAATACACCTTCATGATAAAAGTACTGGAATGATCAGGAATTCAAGGTCCATATCTAACCCTAGTGAAAGCAATATACATCAAACTAAATGGAGAGAAATTTGAAGCAATCCCACTAAAATCAGGGACTAAACAAGGCTCCCCACTCTCTCCCTACGTATTCAATATAGTACTTGAAGGCCTAGCCAGAACAACAGACAGCGAAAGGAAGTCAAAGGGATACAAACTGGAAAGAAAGTAATCAAAATATTACTATTTGCAGATGGTATGACAGTGTTCTTAAGTGACCCCAAAAGTTCCACCAGAGAACTACTTAACCTGATAAATAACTTCATTAAAGTGTTGGGGTATAATATTAACCCAAACAAATCAGTAGCTTTCCTCTACTCCAAGGATAAACATGCTGAGAATGAAATTATGGTAACTACAACCTTCACAATAGTCCCAAATAATATAAAATATTTTGGTGTGATTATAACCAAGAAAGTAAAAGGCCTTATAACAAGAACTTTAAGTCTCTGAAGAAAGAAATTGAGGAAGATCTCAGATCATGGAAGGATCTTCCATGCTCATGGATTGGCAGGATTAATATAGTAAAGATGGAAATTTTGCTAAAAACAAATCTACAAATTCAATGCAGTCACCATCAACATTTCTACTCAAGGCTTCATCACATGTATGCAGGGATGGTTTAATTTACTGAAAACCGTCAACATAGTCCACTATATAAAAAAACTGAAAGATAAAAACCAAAGGATCATTTCATTAGATGCTGAGTAAGCAATTGAAAAAATTCAAAACTCCTTCATGATAAAAGTCCTGGAAAGAATAGGAATTCAATGCCCATACCTAAACATAGTAAAAGCCATATACAGCAAACCAGTACATACCATTAAACTAAACTGAGAGAAACGTGAACCAACCCCACTAAAGTCAGGGACTAGACAAGGCTGCCCACTCTCTCACTACTTATTCAATATAGTTCTTGAAGTTCTAGCCAGAGCAATCAGAAAACAAAAGGAGATCAAGTGGATACAGATTGGAAAAGAAGTCAAAATATCACTATTTGCAGATGATATGATAGTATATTTAAGTGATCCCAAAAGTTGCACCAGAGAACTACTAAACCTGATAAACAACTTCAGCAAAGTGGCTGGGTATAAAATTAACTCAAATAAATTAGTAGCCTTCCTCTACAAAAAAGAGAAATAAGCCAAGAAAGAAATTAGGGAAACAACACCCTTCATAATAGTCTCAAATAATATAAAATACCTCAGTGTGACTTTAACCAAGCAAGTAAAAGATCTGTATAAGAACTTCAAGCCTCTGAAGAAAGAAATTGAATAAGACCTCAGAAGATGGAAAGATCTCCCATGCTCCTGGATTGGCAGGATTAATACAGTAAAAATGGTCATTTGACCAAAAGTGATCTACAGATTCAATGCAATCCCCATCAAAATACCAATCCAATTCTTCAGAGAGTTAGACAGAAAAATTTGCAATTTCATCTGGAATAACAAAAAACCCAGGATAGCTAAAACTATCCTCAACAATAAAAGGATTTCCGGGGGAATCACTATTCCTGAACTCAAGCAGTATTACAGAGCAATAGTGATAAAAACTGCATGCTATTGGTACAGAGACAGACAGATAGACCAGTGGAATAGAATTGAAGACCCAGAAATGAACCCTCACACCTCTGGTCACTTGACCTTTGGCAAAGGAGCCAAAACCATCTAATGGAAAAAAGATAACATTTTCAGCAAATGGTGTTGGTTCAACTGGAGGTCAGCATGTAGAAGAATAGAGATCTATCCATGGTTATCACCCTGTACAAAGCTCAAGTCCAAGTGGATCAAGGACCTGCACATCAAACCAGATATACAAACTAATAGAAGAAAAAGTGGGGAAGCATCTTGAACACATGGGCACTGGAGAAAATTTCCTGAAGAAAACACCAATTGCTTATGCTCTAAGATGAAGAATCGACAAATTGGATCAAAGAAAACTGCAAAGCTTCTGTAAGGCAAAGGACACTGTGGTTAGGACAAAACGGCAACCACAGATTGCGAAAAGATCTTTACTAATCCCACAACAGATAGAGGCCTTATATCCAAAATATACAAAGAACTCAAGAAGTGAGACTGCAGGAAGACAAATAACCCTATTAAAAATGGGGTTCAGAACTAAACAAAGAATTCAGAGCCGAGGAATGCCAAATGGCTGAGAAACACCTAAAGAAATGTTCAACATCTTTAGTCATAAGGGAAATGCAAATCAAAACAACCCTGAGATTTCACCTCACACCAGGGAGAATGGCTAAGATCAAAAACTCAGGTGATAGCAAATGCTGGCGAGGATGTGGAGAAAGAGGAACACTCCTCCATGCAGACTGGGGATTGCAGACTGTTACAACCATTCTGGAAATCAATCTGGAAGTTCCTCAGAAAATTGGACATTGAACTACCTGAGGAGCCAGCTATACCTCTCTTGGGCATATACTCAAAAGATGCCCCAACATATAACAAAGACACATGCTCCACTATGTTCATAGCAGCCTTATTTCCAGAAACTGGAAAGAACCCAGATGCCCTTCAACAGAGGAATGGATACTGAAAATGTGGTACATCTACACAATTAAATATTACTCAGCTATCTAAAACAATGACTTTACGAAATTCATAGGCAAATGGATGGAACTGGAAAATATCATCCTGAGTGAGGTAACCCAATCACAGAAAAACACACATGGTATGCATTCCTTGATAAGTGGCTATTAGCCCAAATGCTTGAAATGCACAGAACATATGAAACTCAAGAAGAATGAGCAAAATGCGAATGCTTCACTCCTTCTTTAAAAGGGGAACAAGAATACCCTTGGCAGGGAAGAGTAAGGCAAAGTTTAGAACAGAGGCAGAAGGAACACCCATTCAGAGCCTGCCCCACATGTGGCCCATACATATACAGCCACCAAATTTGATAAGATAGATGAAGCAAAGAAGTGTAGGCCGTCCGGAACTGGAAGTAGATCTCTCCTGAGGGACACACCCAGAATACAGCAAATACATAGGCGAATGTCAGCAGCAATCCACTGAACTGGAAACGGGATCCCGGTTGAAGGAATCAGAGAAAGGACTGGAAGATCTTGAAGGGGCTCGAGACCCCAAATGAACAACAATGCCAACCAAGCAGAGTTCCCAGGGACTAAGCCACTACCCAAAGAGTATAAATGGACTGACCCTGGGCTCCAACCTCATAGGTAGCACCAGTGGAAGGGGACGCCCTTGGTCCTGTCAAGACTGAACCCCAGTGAAGGTGATTGTTTGGGGGAGGGTGGTAATGGGGGATGGGAGAATGGGAAGGGGAAGCCTATATAGAAGGGTAGGGGGAGTCGTTTGGGGGATGTTGGCCAGGAAGAGGAATAACAGTTGAAATGTAAATAAGAAATACTCAAGTTAATAAAGAAAAAAAAACCTCAAAAACAATGACTTCATGAAATTCATAGGGAAATGGAATGAACTATAAAATATCTTCCTGAGTGAGGTAACCCAGTCACAACAGCACACAAATGGTATGGACTCACTGATAAGTGGATATTAGCCCAAAAGCTTGGAATACCTAAGAAAAAATTCACAGATCATATGAAGCCCAAGAAGAACAAGACCAAAATGTGGATTCTTCATTCCTTTCTAGAAGGGAGAATATTATATTCACAGGAGGACATACAGGGAGAAAGAGTTAAGCAGAGACTGAAGAAAAGGTCATTCAGAGACTGTCCCACCTGGGGATCCATCCCATATGCTGCCAATAAGCCCAGTCGCTATTTCTGATGCCAAGAAGTTCTTGCTGACAAAAGCCACATATGGGTGTCTCCTGAGAGGCTCTCCCATATCCCTACTGATACAGATGAAGATGGTAGCAGGTAACAATTGGACTGAACAAGGGGACTCCAATGGAGGGGTTAGAGAAAAGACTGAAGGAGTGGAAGTGTTTTGCAACCCCATAGGAAGAACAACAATATCAACCATAAGATCTTACCAGAGCTCCCAGGGACTAAACCACCAACCGATGAGTACACATGGAGGAAACCTTGACTTCAGCTATATATGTGGCAGAGGATGGCATTGTCTAGCATCAATAGGAAAAAAAATCCCTTGGCCTTGTGAAGGCTCGATTCCCCAATGTAGGGTAATGCCAGTTTGTTGAGGTTGTACTGGGTGGATGGAAATGAGAACATCCTCTTAGAAGCAAGGGAAGGAGGGATTGGGTGTGGGAGAGGAGGGAAAGTGGCTAACATTTGAAGTGTAAATACATAAAACATCTAAGAAACATAACAATTTTTTAAAAAGGAAATGATTCTTAAGTCAGTAGCTTCATCTATCCCATTTTGAAGGCGACAAACAAAAACAAACCAAAAGTGATGTAAGCATATAAAAGCTGAGTCAGTTTTTTGCATAAGGAACTAAGTTAGAATCCTGAACACCATGCAAAAAGCCTGCCATGAACGCAATTGCACCTGTTACACTACCGGGGTAAAGACAAGCATCCTAGCCTATCTCTAAGTTCAGAAAGAGACTATCTCAAGAGAATAATTGTACAGTGATAGAGTAGGAAAAGTGACTTCCCTTGTTGGCCTACATGCATACACAATACACTAACTAACACAATACACTAATACAATAACATGAAAAATTAAGAAAAATATTGTCAAGGGAAATATTGAAATAAACAATAGTAAATATAGAGAGCATAAAAGAGAACATAGGCAGTTCTTTCAAAACAAGTTAAGCAGCATTTACGTGGATTGACTTTCAAAAGAAATGATTCACATTTAAGTCGTGAAAATTAGTATTTCGCTATAGACTTTACAGAAACATTAAGTATATGATGAAATATTATAAATCCCTGTGTATTAAAATGATGTAAATGAAAAACAAAATATCCTTGGAAGGCAAATGCTACTAATATAGCACTGAGAAACAGCATGGCCATAAAAACAAAGGAGATACAGCTAATAATGCCCACAGTATTCATAAGCAAATACCACACAGGAGGCTTCATTGAGGAAGCCTGCTGAGCATTTATCAGCTCCACCCACTCATAAACTGTGAGAATTTGGCACTCTTCTGTTTTGATTTATTTCACACAGATTTTCATACTGGGATCCCAGCTGTGTGCCACCACCCTGGGCCATAAAATTTAAATAAACGAAGGAAGATCATTCTCTAGCTTCATTACAAATTTATTGCCCTAATATTAAAACTGGACTTCATTACAAAAGACTTCATGAGAAATAGGTGAGCCCGTGTCATTTATAGATGAGAACGAAACATTCCTCAGCATAACACTAGAATATTAGATACAGCAATGTATAAAACTAGTGGATGATGCTTCCAAGTGGGAATTATTCATGCATGCAAAGTAGTTTAACTTCTGCGAATCAATAAATGTGAAACAAAAATTATTACAATCATCTCTGTTGATGAAGAAAATAATATTTGGCATAATAAACAACATTTCTTTCATGGTGAAAACACTACCTTAATAGACAAGATATTCTTAGTAACAGCAAAAGCTCCTATTTAGTATATGTGAATTAGAGATTACATTAGTTAACTTAATATATTTTTCTCAAGATTAATATCTCTAATAGCAGACAACAGAATGTCTTTGTTGCTGTTACCTAATATCCCAAGATATGAATATACTACATAGTGGTTATATAGTCAACACTTGCTGGACTCTAGTGTTTTTCCTAACTTTAATTATTGTAAATTACGTTCCTATGGATGTGTATAAACAAATACAGAATTGAAATTTTTGTTTTCAATTACTTTGGAAATATACCTGAATATATTTCCATACACTGAATCATATAGAAATTGTTTTGAATTTTCTAAACCTATCATATAATTTTACATATTAATTTGACTATTTTATAGTGCAATCAGCATTGTACTATAAGATAATGTTATTATCTACATCTTCAACAACACTTATAATGTGAGGTGTCTATGGGTGTGTTGCATGCTTCTTGTTATTGCTGTCATTCTAGTAGAATAGGGTGCTGTTTAAATGTGACAACAGATTTTATTTTTTTTAAATGCCTAGTGATTTAACCATTCCTTTTTCATATTTATTAGCTCAGTTAGGTAAATTTCTGTCACAGTAATTTGCCCACATCTTTGCTCCTTTTGTTGAGTTCTAATTTTTTTTACTCTAGATAGGAGCATATATTTGCAAACTTTTCTCTTACTCCATGAATTGAGTGGGATAGTCCTCTCCCACTGACCTCTGAGTTCTGTGGCTGCAGGCCTTGTGCACAAGTGTTACCGTTTTTCTATCTTGAATAATTCCACAAGTTGGCTCTCTTTTGAGGAATAACAGCAGCAATCAATAACTGGAAATTCTCTCGTCATGAAATATGAGAAATAGAATCTGTACAAATATAGCTTAGAGTAACTCATCTTTGGATCCTCTGCTAAAAATCCCCTTATGGAAGACCACATAGAGAAACTAGCCCTTGGTGGCATGCTCCTTTCAAACCTCAGCACAATGACTTGTAATACATTAAGGGCTAATTTGTAACTTCCCAGAGATTCAGCCTACAGCAAGTTTCTGGTTATAACAGTCTTTTTGAAATCATTTTCCAGGCACATTTTGTAACACACAAATGAAATAAAGGTGTGATTTGTTCTTCCATTCTGCTGGTGTCTTGAGGCTAATAGTTTATTTTTATCTGAGCATTGTCAGAGGCCCCTAGGGCTGCTGAATAATTAAGTATCATGTTTCTTATGGTTCCTCAATAACAAAATGCAGAACACTTTCCTACTGTTAATCACAGAGACAAGCACAAAGGCTACTGCTGTGGAAACTAGCAGCTTGCTCTTAATGGGGAATAACTGCATCCTTTTCCCATATATTTCCCAAATACCCAAGACTTTGGGCTTTTCATGCCAGAGGTACACCTCTTCTGACAGAGGTACACCTCTTCTAATATTCTGAGGAAAATATAACACTGAGACTCATGGGACCTTTTATAAAATGACTTGTTCAGTGTACATGAATATATAAGCAGTTGAGGATTTGGCCCAAAATTCTCTATGGGCTCTTGACCTTGTACCACATTATTAGATAGATATTTGTGGTACACATTTGTGGAGGGAAAGAGCATGCATGTGATTGTCTGTGTGGGAATGGGGGATTACCATTTAGATAAAATGAACAATAGCTTATATTTTACATCCAGCTGTCTTTTCCTTTTTGTTCATCATTTGTTTACTCCAGCTAGTAGTGGAAAACACCTTTAATTCCAAAACTCTGGGGGCAGAGCTATCTCTGAGTTCTAGTACACCCTAGATCACAAAGTGATTTCCAGGAAAGCCAGAGCTACATAGACAGACTCCATCTAGGAAGAAAAAAAAAGGAAACAATTAACAAAACAGAAAATAAAGACCCCAAAATTAAAACTCCCCCAAAATCTCATTTGTTCATATCTGAAAATGTTATTACTGACTTTTTCCTATATGGCAATAATTAAATGATCATGACTACCTATCTTAACCTGGAATATGTCTTTTCTCTTCATTGTTTTTGATAATTAATTAATTAGGTAAATATCATAGCTGTTTTGGTTAGATGTTAATATTTTAGTCCAGTAATTTTTGTCATCTGAATGAGAGCAGGATCTTCTTTTTAACATAGCCTGAGAGATAGAGTTTTAAATTAGCCCAAAACTCAGCAACAGGACCTGACTCAGGAAGACAGTGGTACATCTACACAATGGAATATTACTCAGATATCAAAAACAATGACTTTATGAAATTCGTAGGCAAATGGAGGGAACTGGAAAATATCATCCAGTGTGAGGTAACCCAATCACAGAAAAACACACATGGTGTGCACTCATTGATAAGTGGATATTAGCCCAAATGCTTGAATTACCCTAGATGCACAGAACACATGAACTCAAGACGGATGATCAAAATGTGAATGCTTCACTCCTTCTTTAAAAGGGGAACAAGAATACCCTTGGCAGGGAATAGAGAGGCAAAGATTAAAACAGAGGCAGAAGGAACACCCATTCAGAGCCTGTCACACATGTGGCCCATACATATACAGCCACCCAATTAGACAAGATGGATGAAGCAAAGAAGTGCAGGCTGACAGGAACCAGATGTAGATCGCTCCTGAGAGACACAGCCAGAATACAGCAAATACAGAGGCGAATGCCAGCAGTAAACCACTGAACTGAGAACGGGACCCCCGTTGAAGGAATCTGAGAAAGAACTGGAAGAGCTTGAAGGGGCTCGAGACTCCATATGAACAACAATGCCAACAAACCAGAGCTTCCAGGGACTAAGCCACTGCCCAAAGACTATACATGGACTGACCCTGGGCTCCAACCTCATAGGTAGCAATGAATATCGTAGTAAGAGCACCAGTGGAAGGGGAAGCCCTTGGTCCTGCCAAGACTGAACCCCTAGTGAATGTGATTGTTTTTGGGAGGGCGGTAATGGGGGTAGGATGGGGAGGGGAACACCAATATAGAAGGGGAGGGGTAGGGGTTAGGGGGATGTTGGCCCAGAAACCGGGAAAGGGAATAACAATAGAAATGTAAATAAGAAATACTCAAGTTAATAAAGAAAAAAAGAAAAAAAATGCAAGAGAACTACTTCCCTTATCACATATTGTGTGTAACTGCTCTGCCCCCTCCTTTAAATACCCTTTCTCCCAACCTCTCGGGGTCGAACTCCACTGCCCCTGCGTGGGATATGAGTCTTGACCCGAGTGCACTGGTTCCCATAGATAAACCTCATGTGATTACAGCAAGGATGGTCTTGTGTGAGTTCTTGGGTGGGGGTCATGTCATCCCGAGACTTGAGTGAGGGTCTCCCTGGTCCGGGTATCTTTCAGGCCTTGACAGGGTTGTGCTCTGAAGCACTTAGAGCTATCCACTGAAAGTATAGTTGTGTGAGATTTGGCTGTCTGTAAAGGTCTCACTCAATTGCTCTTCTACCTTATTTATTTATTCTGTTATTAATTTTAATCAGGATCACTCATAGTGTCCTGGGGCACAGCAGTGCAGTACCAGTGCACAGTCAAAGACCATGCTAGGAATCCTCCTTCTCTGCTTCTCTAGCACTGAGATTATAGACACAGAACATTGTGTCTGGCTATTTATGTGGTTGGTAAATAGGATCTATTGTGCACAGAAAGCATTTTGTTGATTGAGCTATCTTCAGTCTCCTTATTCACTAATTACCTAGTCTCAAATTCTGTTTTCTACTCTAAGTAAACTAGTTGGTGTAAAATGATTACACAAGATGATCTCATGCAAGTGTAATCATTAACCTTAGCATTCGATCACAGGTTTTTCCTCACAGTATCTCTGTAAACTAGCTTCTGGAGCTCTTAGTTCTCTACTTAAGCAATTAATCAAATGTTTTGAGCTCATAATATGAAGAATCATTTTATTTATTTATTTTCAAAGATACTTTTATGATTTTAGGTAAAAGAATAAGAATGAGGATAAATGTGTTTGTTTTTCTCCTCAATAGGACAGAAATAGAATGCCAGACGGAATTGGGATGTTTTCCTTCTTTGGAAGACGTTCATGGTGATGAATACAAACAAAATCATTAGAACTGATGGCCCTGTTGTAATATTAAACATTTGGGTAATCTCCTTCTATCAAAAAGTAGAAATAGGATGTTGTGTACTAATAAGACATTCTCAAATTTATAGCAGGTTTGAAAGAAGCAGGTTATTATTGCTTTGAAATAGCTGATAAAACTTAAGCATTCTGATATTAAATAACATTTCTATATCATATGAGAGCTACATAAGCTATGAAGAAAATGACTATTTAAGAAAAGAGACCAATTGGGTATCCTTCTACGGAAGCTCATCCAGTTGTTGCTAATAACTTTGGTTGCCTGTCTTCCTGTTTTGTATCCCCTTTGGCTGAACCGCTCCCACGCAACACGGACCTCTGAAACCCTCCAGCAGTAATCATTACAATCTTCTTTCACACTGTGGAAAAGATTTGGAATAATAATTACATAATTTTTCAGTTATATTTTTACTTGTGGGACCTTCTTGGGTTCGCCAGTGTTGTTGGAGCCTACTAGACTGTCAGTGTTTGCCGCTGCTGAGCCTTGGTGATGCATGTGAAATCCTTTGTTCCCCTGAAGGAACATCCTGGCCTTCCTGTCCGCTGTAGGGGGTGCTAACACCTGACCGCTAGATCTTTTGATCTCAGCCCTAGTTTCAGTTTCTGTTTCCCTGCTGAGAATGTAAATTGGTTTCTCCATTGTGCTTCCACTCAGTGGTTGGGGTATATATTCTGTGTACCCAGTAAA
Organism: Rattus norvegicus; assembly: GCF_021556685.1. Classification (NCBI taxonomy): domain Eukaryota; kingdom Metazoa; phylum Chordata; class Mammalia; order Rodentia; family Muridae; genus Rattus; species Rattus norvegicus. The sequence continues at coordinate 5,627,851 of NC_141537.1, forward strand.
AGCTTTGCCATTCATTTTCTTGAAACATGAGTGACACTCATCTGGGTATTTCTTTTTAAATCCTGCAGGCCTACGCCCGGTTCTCAGTATCCTGATGACACAGTCGTCAATTACTCTGATAACACAGTCCTAAAACTTCAACCCAAGGGAGAAGGGTATATTTGGCACACTATTCCCGGTTATATTCCATCACTGTGGGGATGTAAAGACAGCAGGATTTGAGGCAGTCTTCAGTCAAATCTTCAGTAAAAAGCAGAGAAAGAAAAAAACGCATGCACGTTAGCGCTTAGTTGCCTTTTTCTTTTTATTCAGACCAGGGGAAGTCAGTTCCAGAAAATGTGCTACTCATATAGATAAGTCTACATACATCAATTAATATAATTAAGATAACCACTCATGGAATTTCTCAGAGGCATTTTCCCCAGAAACAATCACATTCACTAGGGGTTCAGTCTTGGCAGGACCAAGGGCTTCCCTTCCACTGGTGCTCTTACTAGGCTATTCATTGCTACCTGAGGTTGGAGCCCAGGTTCAGTCCATGTATATAGTCTTTAGGTAGTGGCTTAGCCCCTGGAAGCTCTGTTTGTTGGCATTGTTGTTCATATGGGGTCTCGAGCCCCTTCAAGCTCTTCCAGTTCTTTCTCAGATTCCTTCAACGGGGGTCCCATTCTCAGTTCAATGGTTTAATATGGCATCCGCCTATGTATTTGCTGTATTCTGGCTGTGTCTCTCAGGAGAGATCTACATCTGGTTCCTGCCGGCCTGCACTTCTTTGCTTCATCCATCTTATCTAGTTTGGTGGCTGTATATGTATGGGCCACATGTGGGGCAGGCTCTGAATGGGTGTTCCTTCTGCCTCTGTTCTAAACTTTGCCTCCCTATTCCCTGCCAAGGGTATTCTTGTTCTCCTTTTAAAGAAGGAGTGAAGCATTCACATTTTGGTCATCGTTCTTGAGTTTCATGTGAGGACATATTTTTGTAGCCTGGATTTAATATGTGTATGTCTTTATCAGTGGTTCTCAACATTACTAACTCTGTGACTCTTTACTACCATTCCTCGTGTTGTGCTAACTTCAAACTGTAAAATTATTTAATTGTGACTTCATAACTGTAATTTTGGTACTGTCATGAATCATAATGTAGCTATCTGATCTGCAGGATATCTGATATGTAGCCACTGTGAGGGTTACAATCCACATATTGAGAACCACTGCTCTAGATTCTTAGCTTCTAGGCAGCACTTGCAATTTAGACAGAAAGGATTTTATACAAACAAAAGAAAAAGAACACACACACACACACACACACACACACACCCCTACATAAGCAGACAAATACCCATTAGCACACATATATGCATACACTCAATGCATTTGCATACATAACACCTAATATGCATACACACAATAACAATGACATATACACAGAATTCATCCAGTTGGTAATTTCTGGAAACCCATGGTCATGGAAGGGTCATATATATTGTGACTTAAAGACTATTTTTTTCTGGTAAGTAATTTTTTTAATGTGCACTAACCAGTGATTGGCTTCTTAATAAATTTATTTGTGAAACAATTTGATTGGAGACAAAGGACTTGCAAGGACAGTATAGATGACACAGCGCCCTCACCTGGAAACCATCTGGGTGTCTCTGCCCTGCTGTGCATTTTTCTTTTTTTTTTTTCAGAGCTGGGGACCGGACCCAGGGCCTTGTGCTTGCTAGGCAAGCGCTCTACCACTGAGCTAAATCCCCAACCCTCCTGCTGTGCATTTTTAAAGGCTGGTAGACTTTCCATTCTCTTTTTATATGTAAAAAGCAACAAAATGTTTCTGGTGGCACATAGATGAGGAGTCTGATACAGCATAACTATATAAACCTAAAATTTCACTTAAAGAAAGAAACAGATGAAAACATGCACTTAATATATGTAAATTAAAAGACAGTGTCAAAGCAAACATTTTTTGAATTACTAGTAATTATAATAAGGCTGTGGAAGAAACAAATTGTTACAATTTTTTCGACTTCCCTATCTCCTAAAATTTTGGGAAAACACAAGGTCAGAACTTTATACAAAATATGAAAAATATGTATTTTATAGTCAAATTGAGTTGAGAAATAATTTTCTCTCAGTTTGTTGAATGCCTGTTGTGTGCTTTGGAGTACCTTATCCCCTGTGTAGATACTATGGTTATAAACAGGTGGAAGGGGAAGAGGTACTGATAGAAAAATGGTTATTTTCCTTAATATTTATCTATATTTCATATTTAGATATGTACAAACATGCAGTATTGTTTATGGCTATAATATGTCTATGCTACACCCCACCTCCAATAGAACCTTATCTTGAAGGTTATGGAGATAGCCTCATTTGTATTTTGTGTGTTATGCAAAGTGAGAAATTAAGGTTGATTTCTTAGCATCTATATAAAAATCTGAGAGTAAGAGTGCATGCCCTTAAACCCAGTATCAGAAAAGGAGCAACAGAAAGATATCCAGAGCTTCCTGTTCAGAAAGTTTATTAAGTTCAAGTTTCAGTGAGAGAACCTGACTCAAAAACATGGTGAGCAACAATTGAGGAAGTAATCTAATCATGGTTGTGTGCATATACATCAAGCACATGTGCATATATGCACATACATTACAGAGTGTTTTGACACTCACTGATATTATGCAAAAATAATAACTTAAATACATTTGATTCCTAGTAAAAATGTACAAGAATGAAACAAAATGAAAATGGGATAAAAAATAATATTCTTGTATATCACTTTTCAGGGAATATTCATAATTTGGTGAGATTTTGGTTCTCTGCTTCCTGTTAATTTCAGGGATCAACATTAGTTAGCTATTTTTTTTATATAAAGTGTAAAATAGCACAGAAAGTCTATATGAATGATTTACCTGCATACATATTTAAAATTTTACCTAACACTATCCAGAGAAGATTCTCAGTAAAATGCAGATCAGATATTGATCTGCATAAGCCACATTTAAAAAGAACATAATGGGGTAGTGTCAGCTTCCAATAACATTACAAGAAAGAACAGACCTAGGGATCACTGGGCTCACTAGCCTTGCTTACTTTGATATCATCAGATAAGACTAAAATTATGCCTGATCCAGGTAAGGGGAATGCTAGGCTGCTGAGGCAGGACTAGGTGTTTGGGTGGGGGAATACCCTCATAGAGGCGAGGGGATGAAGGAGGGACGGGGGGCTTGTGGAGGGAAAACTGGGAAAAAGTATAACATTTGAAATGTAAATAAAATAACCAATCATATAGGTGTGTGTGTGTGTGTGTGTGTGTGTGTGTGTGTGTGTGTGTGTGTCCGATGGAATAAAACACAAATGTTTGACCTCTGGCTCCCCCATGTACATGAGCAATCCTCCCATGAAAATGCAGTCATGTGCACAGGTTCATTACTTTGGAAATTAATTCATATTCAGTGCATTTGACATACATATTGCCTGTAATTAAAAGTTGTGCTTTTCCATGTTGTCATATGTGTATATATCATGTGTCATGAAGGATGTAGGGTGTGTATTATGTGGTGTGTGTGTGTGTGTGTGTGTGTGTGTGTGTTACATTTAATTGAAGGTACCAATGATTGCCTTGATGTTAACACATGTGGAAACACAGAGTAGGGTATTGTATATCTTTCTCTATCATTCTGCCTTGTTCCGTTGAGATGAGGTCTCTCACTGAACCAGAAGCACATTATCTCAGGTAGTCAGACTAGTCCGAAAATTCTTAGCACCTCCCCTGATTCTACCTCCCTGGCATCTATTTGATAGACACCTAGCCATGTCCATGCCCTGCTTTCATGATTACTGGAGAGCTGGACTCAGGACTCATTTCTTCTCTTTAGAGCATCAGTTTTTGCCCAAATATTTAACAGTTTTCATCTCTGGGTTCTATTGCCTCTTCACTACAGCAGTATAATAGCTTTCTAAGATAAACTGACTCAGTTTCTGAAAACTAAATCAAAATTATCTCTTATCTCCTTTGGGTAAATGCTGTGCTTTCCAGTTGAAAGAGATTAAAAACCTGTCAAATTACTTTAGCCCACAAATATTTTCAAAAATATTTTCTCATGAAGCCTTTTATTACCTCTAGTTTCTACAGCTGAAAGACATGAAAACTGATGAAGAAAAGATACAGTGATTGGAAAACTTCAGTCTTCTTTGGATAGTCCTAAAATACATGTTCACAAAAGTGACAGAAGGGTCAAGGGAAAGAATAAGTAAAATGTTATTTTGTAGTTTTATCCAAAGTATGACATTTTCCACATGAGGCAATGAGGGTGCACCTGAGATTTGAAGAGTCTAGAAGCTGAGACGTCAGATTCATGTGGCACATTCCCAAAGTTATAGAAGCAGTAAACCCTTGCTGGGGAGGAGATTCACAGCCCAATTGAAGGAGGAGATTCTCTGACTTGTCTGAGTGCATTTACTTTACGCAGAGTGTTCAAGTTCAGCTTTCATGTATGCTAAACTTTTACTGGGCTGTTACTATATTTTTGCAAGTAACTTCCCATAAATACACCTGTGAGTAACCACAATAAAGTTAATTGTTTCAGGACTTTGGACTAGAAAAGAATCATTAGTTTGTCATGGTTTTCTCTACTCTTACACAGCTCAGGGTCCAGACCATAAAATGCTGCTGCCTAGATATCTGGTGGATTGGTGAGTTTTCCCATCTCAACTATATCATTTAAGGTAACCCCAGGCATAACCAGGTGTTAACCTGATCTAAACAATTACACTGAGACTCTCTTCTGAGGTGATTCTAGGTTGTGTCAAGTTATCAAAGCTGATCATCACATATGAGTATTACATATCATCATTCTGCAAATACCCAACCAGATACTCAGCAGTATGCTTCCAACGGCAAAAATTAAAAAAAAAACTAACATTTTTCTCAAATTTCAATTCAAGTTGCATAAGAGAGTGAGAGAAAAAGCACTCACCACCTAATTACTAAGACTGGAAATTCACAGCTTTTTACAGGTGAAATATAGGATATGCAAGATGGAATCAGGGTAGAGATGACAGACTTTACTGCTCAGAGCATGGACAGAGAGAAAGCACTCTAAAATCACAGTGAATAGCAAAGAATTAATCATTAGATAAGAAAATAAATAGCAAAAATTTAGATATTGTCTGAATTTGCAATGAGAAATTGGATTTATTAGAATAGACTCTACATTTTAAGATGACTGAGTTACATTTATACATTTACCTTTGGCCTTTGTGAGTTTTAATGCTCTCTCTTTGAGTTTTTGTGGCATGTTTATTATATGTGTGCCTGTATGTAGACATAAATGGTATATAAGTGGTATACCATGGTATATATATACCATAAGTGATATATGTATATATATATATATATATATATATATATAGTTGCAATGTAACATGCAGCACTAAGTATGTATGTATAAGGACCTCAAAGTCAACTCAAGACACTGGATGACCAAGTTCCCAGCACATACTTACTAGCTCCAGAGGGACAAAGGGACAAAGACAAGAGATTGGGGGTGGAGGTGGGAGGGGGTGGGAGGGGAGTGGGAAGGGGACAGACAAAAAAGACAGGGGGCCAAGCAAAGGAGAGGGAAAGAGGAATTTGTCCCAAAGGAACAAAGGACTGCCTCTGGATAGAGATGAAACAGACATGACCTATATGTACATGGCAGTTTATGAATGTAAAAAGAAAAACCCCTATAGGGATATGATTACTAATTTTGATTCACCATATTAGTTAGAACAAATGGGCTTTCTATTACTGGACTTGGATATTTTGGTGGTTAGACATGGGTATTCAGCCTCAGGAGAAAAAAGTAGCCAAATAACAAAATAGATCTTGGGGGCTAGTTTTAGGAATGCAACTTTTTAAGTGTTCTTTTTTTAAATTATTGTTTGTTGCTTTCTGTTTTTTAGTTTTGTATTTATTTCTTTGTATTTTTGTTGTTGTTTTTAATCAAGGGAGAGGAAAAAGGTAAAAGGCCAAAACCTGTATGCAATGTTTGCCACATTCTAGCTTGTGCTTGCCATGCTCCAGTATGTGTTCACCATACTGCAGTCTGTGTTTCCATACTAGTGCCTGTTACAGACACTTCTGTATGTATTATGCATCAACAAGAATATTTGTAGGACAATACATAACATATGCCTAGACACTAATATGTACATGTACATATACATCTTATATATGTATATTTCATGTTGTCCATGCACAAATCAGGAAAGTTAACACAATCCTATTTCCCAAACTCCTTCACTTACATAATACTAAAAATAATACAATTGTGTGCCAATGAAACAGCTTATCAGCTAAAGACACCTGTCACTGAGTCTGGAGATATGAGTTCTATCCTAGAATAGACTCTTGAAAGTTTCCTTTAACTTCTACAACTGCATTATGATATAACATTGTATTACACACTCATGTGTGTGTGCCCCCAAAACACAAACACACACAAATTTAAAAAATGAAATAATGTTTTATTTTATTTAAAAATACTATTTCCTAAATGAGAATATATTGTATGTTCAGGCACATGTGTATATGTATGTGCTCACTCATATTCATAAGGCAGTCAGGAGGGGATGCAGGTGTCCTGCTGTCACTCTTCACTTTATGTCACTGAGGCAATGATTCCCACAAATTTGAAATTAGGCTAGAAAACATTAAACCCCAAAGACTCTCCTGTTCTTCTCGTCCATAGCACAGATGCATATAGCTATGTTCCTACATGTCTCTTAATTCATAATATTTGCACAATTAACTACAGACTTCTCTCCAGAGTCTCCAAATTTTCCTAGTTTAGGTAGAGTCTCCAAATGTTAAAGAAGCACATACATAAGCTAAAATATTTATGCTCATTATTCATTACTTCATTACAGGCTTTTGTTTTATGTCACCATTTTTTTGTAGTCATATTTTCTTCAGTATGAGATCAAATGGAGCATGGATGAAGGAACACACTATATAAAATCTTGTAAATCTAGAGGAAAAAGGGCCTGAAGGGAAATATTATCAATCACATACAAACACATACATTCAGATATTATCATGTTCCATTGTATTGGATGGTACATGAGTAATGTTCCTGTATTCACAGCCTATACTTTCACTTTCAAAGTGAATAGTCAGGAAGACATCTCCACATGTTTTTTTTCCTAAGTCCTGGATTTGATAAAAAGAGTATGATATCCAACATTAATTGATTCTGGAAGGTATTTTTGCATAATTGTGATTATGAAGGGACTGTCAGTGCAATTTTCTTTCCATTGTCACTCTGATATTATACCAAGTAGGTTCAGGTGCAAATACATTAATTTATCTCTTCCATTGTTATTGGCACCATCAACATAAAAGGCAGCCAAAATTTTAAAAATCAAATAATGCAAATATTTAGAAGATGATGATGATACACAATAATGTTTTAATATTTTGTGATCTTTGGGCCAAAATGTTCACATAGACCAATAATTCCCTGCTTCATATACAATTGAACTTCTATTATGAAAAAGACATTTTTGTTTACCTTTATCATAGAGATGGCATTTTGTTTCCTCAGTGAGCATAGAGAACTAAGTTGATGCTCAGGACTGATGTTGATGACAAAGAGCTGTATTTCTTAGACCTTGACTCATGACTCAGCAGATTCAAGAATGAGAAAAATAAAAAGCAACATCTTTCCAGGTACTAGTTGCTATGAATCTATTTCCATTTTGTCAAGATCAAATTCAAATTACTTGGGCTGAACTTCTAGTATCTTTGCTTTCCTATGATTTGATAGTTGTTCAATATGATGCTAATGTAGGCAATGTAATAAATTAACAATTTTTACAAATCTATCATCTTGAGACATCACCTGTTGTTATAGATCCTAACTTTAACTCTTGAGTTTCATGTTGCCTCTCTGTCTTTTCGTCCATTGTTACCAAAGTGTTAGGAACTGGGTCACCCAGACACTATGCAACAGTATTCTTTCTATATGTTTTATTCATGGGATGACTGCTGTGTTCCTCAATGATAATTGATCAATATCTTGTTCTGGAACATGTAGCAGCATGTTATAAATTCACTACATTAACATACTCAAATAATATTAATTGAAGGGACAATTTTAAAAGTAAAGAAAATATTTAATCATAAGAATATAACAGTACTAAAAGACATTCCAAGTTTTGAAGTTTAGTATACAATGTACTACATACAAAAATTCTGTCAGCAGGTTTAAAAGCTTACACAAAATGAAAGACCAGAAAATTAATATCTATACATGGGAATCAACATACTAGCAATGTTTAGTGAGGACTAATAGCTGGTTTCATTTATTTTATTTCTGGATCTACATGTTCTATGTAAGAAATACTTCTTTAATTGAGTAGAAAATATTTTATCTCATTATTTTCATTCTATATGAATCTTACAAAACTCACGACAATAATTTATTTGCATATAGTATTCAGCCACTTAGTGTCTAGGTCCAAATACTCATATTGTTCGATATATATATTTATTGAGTTTATTGAATACCTATATTATTATTACTCAATAATAAAGGTAAAATTATTCTTTGTATTTCTATGAAGAATTAAAATAAATTGTAGGTGACTGGTCATAGGAAGCATGTTACTGTTGTCTTTTTTAATTCTTTTTATTTATTTATTTTTATTTATTTTTTCCATTTTTTTAAACTGAGTATTTCTGGTTTACATTTCAAACGTTATTCCCTTTCCTGGTTTCCTCTCCATCAGCCTCCTAAACCATCCCTCTCCCCTTCTATAAGGGGGTTCCCTTCCCCATCCACCCTCCCTTACCGCCCCTCCCCCCCAACAATCCCCTACCCTGGGAGTCCAACCTTGGCAAGACTAACGACTTCTTCCATTGATGCCCGCCCAGCAAGGCTATTCTCTGCTACATATGCATTTGGGATCAGTGGTAAGATCATAGGTATAGTCTTTGGGTAGTGGTTTAGTCCCTGAAAGCTCTGGTTGGTTGGCATTGTTTTTCTCATGGGGTTGCAAACCCCTTCAGCTTTTTCTGTCCTTTCTCTAATTACTCCAACAGGGGTCCCATTCTCAGTTCAGTGGTTTGCTGCAAGCATTCGCCTCTGTATTTGACATATTCTGGCTGTATCTCACAGGAGAGATCTATATCCACTTCTGGTCAGCATGTACTTCTTACCTTCATCCATTTTATCTAGTTTTGGTGAAAAAGAAAACACACACACACACACACACACACACACACACACACACACACACACACACATACCACTTGGGGCAGGCTCTGAATGGCCTTTCCTTCAGTCTCTGCTCCAAACTTTGCCTCCCTATCCCCTCTTATGGATATTTTTGGCCCCCTTTTTTTTTCTTTTTTTTTCTTTTTTTTTTTCGGAGCTGGGGACCGAACCCAGGGCCTCGCGCTTGCTAGGCAAGTGCTCTACCACTGAGCTAAATCCCCAACCCATGGCCCCCTTTTTAAGAAGGACTGAAGCATCTGCATTTTGGTCATCCTTATTGAGTTTCAAGTGGTCTGTGTATTGTATCTTGGGTAATCCAAGCTTTTGGGCTAATATCCACTAATCAGTGAGTGCATACCATGTATGATTTTCGGTGATTGGGTTACCTTACTCACAATAATATTTTCTAGTTCAATCTATTTGCTTATGAATTTCATGAAGTCATTGTTTTTGATAGCTTGAGTAGTACTCCATTGTGTATATGTACCACATTTTCTGTATCCATTCATCTGTTGAAGGCATCTGGGTTCTTTCCAGCCTGTTGCTATTATATATAAGGCTGCTATGAACATAGTGGAACATGTGTCTATTTAGGATTGAGAGTTCATCTTGCTGGATTTTTCCTTTGATGAATAGCAGGTGTCCTTCCTTTTTTTTTTTTTTTGATAACTTTTGGTTTAAATTTGATTTTATGCTATATTAGAATGGCTACTCCAGCTTGCTTCTTCAGACCATTTGATTGGAAAATGTTTTTCCAAGCTTTTACTCTGAGATACTGTCTCTGAGATGTGTTTGCTCTATGCAGCAAAATGCTAGGTCCTCTTTACGTATCCAGTCTGTTAATCTATGTCTTTTTATTGGGGAATTGAATCCACTGATGCTGAGTGATATTAAAGAGTAGTGATTGTAACTTACTGTTATTTTTGTTGTTAGAGGTGGAATTATTTTTGCGTGTCTCTCTTCTTTTGGTTTTGTTGTAACGAGATTACTTTCTTGCTTTTTCTATGGTTTAGTTTCCCTCCTTGTGTTGGGCTTCTCTATCTATTATCTTTTGTAGGGTTAGATTTGTTCAAAGATTTTGTGTAAATTTGTTTTTTTTTCATGGGATATCTTGATTTCTCCCTCAATGTTAATTGAGAGTTTTGCTGGATATAGTAGCCTGGGCTGGCACTTGTATTCTACTAGGGTCTGTAGGACATCTGTCCAGGATCTTCTGGTTTTTGTAGTCTCTGGTGAGAAGTCTGGTGTAATTCTGATATGTCTGCCTTTATATACTTGACCATTTTCCCTTTCTGCTTTTAATATTCTTTGTTTTGTGTATTTGGTGTTTTGACTATTATGTGACATGGCTAATTTCTTTTCTTGTCTAATCTATTTGGAGTTCTGTAGGCTTTTTGTATGTTTATGGGTGTCTCTTTCTTTAGGTTAGGGGAAGTTATCTTCTATAATTTTGTTGAAGATATTTACTGGCCCTTTAAGTTGGTAGTCTTCACTCACTTTTACACCTATTATCCTTAGGTTTGATCTTCTCATTGTGTCCTGGACTTCCTGTATGTTTTGGGCCACAAGCTTTTTCCTTTCTACATCATCTTTGATGGTTGTATCGATGTTTTCTATGGCATCTTCTGCTCCAGAGATTCTCTCTTCTATATCTCGTATTCTGTTGGTGACGCTCACATCTATGACTCCTGATCTCATCCCTAGGTTTTCTATCTCCAGGGTCCCTTTATGCTTTCTCTATTGTCTCTGTTTGCATTTTTAACTCGTGGATTTTTTTTCAATTCCTTCTGTTTGGTTGTGTTTTCATGTAATTCTTTAAGGAATTTTTGTGTTTCCTATTTAAGGGCTTCTACTTGTTTACCTGTATCCTGTATTTCCTTAAGGGAGTTATTTAGACCTTCTTACAATCCTCCATCATCGTGATAGAATGTCATTTTAAATCTAAATCTTGCTTTTCTGGTGTATTTGGATATTCAGTTTTGCTTTGGTGGGAGAACTGGGCTCTGATGATGCCAAGTAGTCTTGGTTTCTGTTGCTTGGGTTCGCACGCTTGCCTCTTGCCATCCTGTTGTCTCTAGTGTTAGCTTGTCTTGCTATTTCTGGCAATGGTTGACCCTTCTATAGGCCTGTGTTTCAGCACTCTTGTAGACCGATTTTCCTGTTTTCTTTCAGCCAGTTATGTGAACAGAGTGTTCTCTCCTCAGGCATGTAGTCTATCCTGGTGGTTGGCTTTCACCTCTCAGGGAGGGCAGCAACTGCAACGGTCCTGTGCCTACTGCTCCTAGGTCCCTGTGTGCAGGGGGCACAGATGGCACAAGGCATTTTCCTCTTGAGTTGGGAATGTGGGCAGAGAGTAGTCTCCTCTGTTTTCTCATGAGTGTCCACACTTCTGATTATCTAACTGCCCCCAACCCATGAGATTTGGCTACAGGGAGCTGTTTAACCAGCTCAGTTCAGTCCAGTTCTGGGTGCAGACCAGAACCAGAGATATTAGTAGCTGACTGCTCCTATATTTCTGTGTCCAGAGGCACTATGCAGTTTCTCTTGGGCCAGGGATATTAGTAGTGGTGGGCAGAAGTGGGAGTCTGTCCTGAAGTCTCAGGGTTGTCTACCCTTCTGAGTGTTCAGCTCTCTCTTCCATGGGATTTGGGAAGAGGGAGCTGTGGAGAAGCATGCTATTATTAATAGTATAATTTAAAAGAACTTTAGCTATTATTTATATATAATATAGTAACAATATGTAAAGTTAAATTATATTATATTTTAAATAATTTGTGTGTCAGTGTGTGTGTGTGTGTGTGTGTGTGTGTGTGTGTGTGTAAATAAGTGTATACATGATTGCCATAGTATACATGTGGATATCAGAAAATAGTTTGTAGTTTTCTCTTTTTACTATGTGGATAATGAGAGTCCTCCTCAAGTTATAAATGCAGCAGTCACCTCAATTTCAATGGAAATATGTGTGTATATGTTTGTGTATGTGTATATCTGTGTTTGTGTGTGTGTGTTAATCATGGACATTTTATTTACAAATGGTGACATATTTATTATGCATCATTTCACTGTTTCATATTTCCTATAATTTTTTATCATAATTTTACTCATTTCTAGTTTAAAACTTTCAAGTGCTTCTTTTTTTTATTACTTTTTTTATTAACTTAAGTATTTCTTTTTTTTTTAACGTAAGGGAATTACAGTTTATTAATTACTTGAATTCCTGCAGTATAAGGGAAGGAATCTTCAGAAGATAGAGACTGAATTTTAGTGAAGTGTTTTTTTTTTTACTTTTTTTTTATTAACTTGAGTATTGCTTATATACATTTCGAGTGTTATTCCCTTTCCCGGTTTCCGGGCAAACATCCTCCTCCCCCCTCCGCTTCCTTATGGGTGTTCCCCTCCCCACCCTCCCCCCATTGCCGCCCTCCACCCAACAGTCTACTTCACTGGGGGTTCAGTCTTAGCAGGACCCAGGGCTTCCCCTTCCACTGGTGCTCTTACTAGGATATTCATTGCTACCTATGAGGTCAGAGTCCAGGGTCAGTCCTTGTATAGTCTTTAGGTAGTGGCTTAGTCCCTGGAAGCTCTGGTTGCTTGGCATTGTTGTACATATGGGGTCTCAAGCCCCCTCAAGCTCATCCAGTTCTTTCTCTGATTCCTTCAACGAGGGTCCCATTCTCAGTTCAGTGGTTTGCTGCTGGCATTCGCCTCTGTATTTGCTGTATTCTGGCTGTGTCACTCAGGAGCGATCTACATCTGGCTCCTGTTGGTCTGCACTTCTTTGCTTCATCCATCTTGTCTAATTGGGTGGCTGTATATGTATGAGCCACATGTGGGGCAGGCTCTGAATGGGTGTTCCTTCAGTCTCTGTTTTAATCTTGGCCTCTCTCTTCCCTGCCAAGGGTATTCTTGTTCCCCTTTTAAAGAAGGAGTGAAGCATTCACATTTTGATAATCCATCTTGAGTTTCATTTGTTCTAGGCATCTAGGGTAATTCAAGCATTTGGGCTAATAGCCACTTATCAATGAGTGCATACCATGTATGTCTTTCTGTGATTGGGTTAGCTCACTCAGGATGATATTTTCCAGTTCCAACCATTTGCCTACGAATTTCATAAAGTCATTGTTTTTGATAGCTGAGTAATATTCCATTGTGTAGATGTACCACATTTTCTGTATCCATTCCTCTGTTGAAGGGCATCTGGGTTCTTTCTAGCTTCTGGCTATTATAAATAAGGCTGCGATGAACATAGTGGAGCACGTGTCTTTTTTATATGTTGGGGCATCTTTTGGGTATATGCCCAAGAGTGGTATAGCTGGATCCTCAGGCAGTTCAATGTCCAATTTTCTGAGGAACCTCCAGACTGATTTCCAGAATGGTTGTACCAATCTGCAACCCCACCAACAATGGAGGAGTGTTCCTCTTTCTCTGCATCCTCACCAGCATTTGCTGTCACCTGAGTTTTTGATCTTAGCCATTCTCACTGGTGTGAGGTGAAATCTCAGGGTTGTTTTGATTTGCATTTCCCTTATGACTTAAGATGTTGAACATTTCTTTAGGTGTTTCTCACCCATTCGGCATTCCTCAGCTGTGAATTCTTTGTTTAGCTCTGAACCCCATTTTTTAATAGGGTTATTTGTCTCCCTGCGGTCTAACTTCTTGAATTCTTTGTATATTTTGGATGTAATGCCGCTATCTGTTGTATGATTGGTAAAGGTCTTTTCCCAATCTGTTGGTGGCTGTTTTGTCCTAATCACAGTGTCCTTTGCCTTACAGAAGCTTTGCAGTTTTATGAGATCCCATTTGTTGATTCTTGATCTTAGAGCATAAGCCATTGGTGTTTTGTTCAGGAAATTTTTTCCAGTGCCCAGGTCTTCCAGATGCTTCCCTAGTTTTTCTTCTATTAGTTTGAGTGTGTCTGGTTTGATGTGAAGGTCCTTCATCCACTTGGACTTAAGCTTTGTACAGGGTGATAAGCATTGATCGATCTGCATTCTTCTACATGTTGACCTCCAGTTGAACCAGCACCATTTGCTGAAAATGCTATCTTTTTTCCATTGGATGGTTTTGGCTCCTTTGTCAAAAATCAAGTGCCCATAGGTGTGTGGGTTCATTTCTGGGTCTTCAATTCAATTCCATTGGTCTATCTGTCTGTCTCTGTACCAATACCATTAAGTTTTTATCATTATTGCTCTGTAATACTGCTTCAGTTCAGGGATAGTGATTCCCCTGAAAGTCCTTTTATTGTTGAGGATAGTTTTAGCTATCCTGGGTTTTTTGTTATTCCAGATGAATTTGCAAATTGTTCTGTCTAACTCTTTGAAGAATTGGATTGGTATTTTGATGGGGATTGCATTGAATCTGTAGATTGCTTTTGGTAAAATGGCCATTTTTACTATATTAATCCTGCCAATCCATGAGCATGGGAGATCTTTCCATCTTCTGAGGTCTTCTTCAATTTCATTCTTCAGTGTCTTGAAGTTCTTATTGTACAGATCTTTTACTTGCTTGGTTAAAGTCACATGAGGTACTTTATACTATTTGGGTCTATTATGAAGGGTGTCGTTTCCCTAATTTCTTTCTCAGCTTGTTTCTCTTTTGTGTAGAGGAAGGCTACTGATTTATTTGAGTTAATTTTATACCCAGCCAATTTGCTGAAGTTGTTTATCAGCTTTAGTAGTTCTCTGGTGCAACTTTTGGGATCACTTAAATATACTATCATATCATCTGCAAATAGTGATATTTTGACTTCTTCTTTTCTGATCTGTATCCCCTTGACCTCCTTTTGTTGTCTGATTGCTCTGGCTAGAACTTCAAGAACTATATTGAATAAGTAGGGAGAGAGTGGGCAGCCTTGTCTAGTCCCTGATTTTAGTGGGATTGCTTCAAGTTTCTCTCCATTTAGTTTAATGTTAGCCACTGGATTGCTGTATATGGCTTTTAGTATGTTTAGGTATGGGCCTTGAATTCCTATTCTTTCTAGAACTTTTATCATGAAGGGGTGTTGAATTTTGTCAAATGCTTTCTCAGCATCTAATGAAATGATCATGTGGTTCTGTTCTTTCATTTTGTCTATATAATGGATCACGTTGGTGGTTTTCCGTATATTAAACCATCCCTGCATGCCTGGGATGAAGCCTACTTGATCATGGTGGATGATTGTTTTGATGTGCTCTTGGATTCGGTTTGCCAGAATTTTATTAAGTATTTTTGCGTCGATATTCATAAGGGAAATTGGTCTGAAGTTCTCTTTCTTTGTTGTGTCTTTGTGTGGTTTAGGTATAAGAATAATTGTGGATTCATAGAAGGAATTCGGTAGTGCTCCATCTGTTTCAATTTTGTGGAATAGTTTGGATAATATTGGTATGAGGTCTTCTATGAAGGTTTGATAGAATTCTGCACTAAACCCGTCTGGACCTGGGCTCCTTTTGGTTGGGAGACCTTTAATGACTGCCTCTATTTCCTTAGGAGTTATGGGGTTGTTTAACTGGTTTATCTGTTCCTGATTTAACTTAGGTACCAGGTATCTGTCTAGGAAATTATCCATTTCCTGCAGATTTTCTAGTTTTGTTGAATATAGACTTTTATAGTAAGATCTGATGATTTTTTTGAATTTCCTCTGAATCTGCAGTTATGTCTCCCTTTTCTTTTCTGATTTTGTTAATTTGGACGCACTCTCTGTGTCCTCTCATTAGTCTGGCTAAGGGTTTATCTATCTTGTTGATTTTCTCAAAGAACCAACTTTTGGTTCTGTTGATTCTTTCTATGGTCCTTTTTGGTTCTACTTGGTTGATTTCAGCTCTGATTTTGATTATTTCCTGCCTTCTGCTCCTCCTGGGTATATTTGCTTCTTTTTATTCTAGAGCTTTTAGGTGTGCTGTGAAGCTGCTGACATATGCTCTTTCCTGTTTCTTTCTGCAGGCACTCAGCGCTATGAGTTTTCCTCTTAGTACAGCTTTCATTGTGTCCCATAAGTTTGGGTATGTTGTACCTTCATTTTCATGTAATTCTAAAAAGTTTTTAATTTCTTTCTTTATTTCTTCCTTGACCAGGTTATCATTGAGTAGAGCATTGTTCAATTTCCACATATATGTGGGCATTCTTCCCTTATTGTTATTGAAGACCAGTTTTAGGCAGTGGTGGTCCGATAGCACGCATGCGATTATTTCTATTTTTCTGTACCTGCTGAAGCCCGTGTTTTGACCAATTATATGGTCAATTTGGAGAAAGTACCATGAGGAGCTGAGAAGAAGGTATATCCTTTTGCTTTAGGATAGAATGTTCTATAAATATCTGTTAAGTCCATTTGGCTCATGACTTCTCTTAGTCTGTTTACGTCTCTGTTTAATTTCTGTTGCCAAGATCACTCCATTGATGAGAGTGGGGTATTGAAATCTCCTACTATTATTGTGTGAAGTAAAATGTGTTATTTGAGCTTTAGTAAGGTTTCTTTTACGTATGTAGGTGCCCTTGTATTTGGGGCATAGATATTTAGGATTGAGAGTTAATCTTGGTGGATTTTTCCTTTGATGAATATGAAGTGTCCTTCCTTATCTTTTTTGATGACTTTTAGTTGAAAATTGATTTTATTTGATATGAGAATGGCTACTCCAGCTTGCTTCTTCCGACCATATGCTTGGAAAGTTGTTTTCCAGCCTTTCACTCTGAGGTAGTTTCTGTCTTTGTCTCTGAGGTGTGTTTCCTGTAGGCAGCAGAATGCAGGGTCCTCGTTGCGTATCCAGTTTGTTAATCTATGTCTTTTTATTGGGGAGTTGAGGCCATTGATGTTGAGAGATATTAAGGAATAGTGATTATTGCTTCCTGTTATATTCATATTTGGATGTGAGGTTAAGTTTGTGTGCTTTTCTTCTCTTTGTTTTGTTGCCAAGGCGATTAGTTTCTTGCTTTTTCTAGGGTATAGCTTGCCTCCTTATGTTGGGCTTTACCATTTATTATCCTTTGTAGTGCTGGATTTGTTGAAAGATATTGTGTAAATTTGGTTTTGTCATGGAATATCTTGATTTTTTCATCTATGTTAATTAAGAGTTTTGCAGGATACAGTAACCTGGGCTGGCATTTGTGTTCTCTTAGGGTCTGTATAACATCTGTCCAGGATCTTCTGGCTTTCATAGTCTCTGGCAAAAAGTCTGGTGTGATTCTGATAGGTCTGCCTTTATATGTTACTTGACCTTTTTCCCTTACTGCTTTTAATATTCTTTCTTTATTTTGTGCGTTTGGTGTTTTGACTATTATGTGACTGGAGGTGTTTCTTTTCTG
Source organism: Rattus norvegicus (assembly GCF_021556685.1). Taxonomy (NCBI): domain Eukaryota; kingdom Metazoa; phylum Chordata; class Mammalia; order Rodentia; family Muridae; genus Rattus; species Rattus norvegicus. Next base: position 5,645,381 of record NC_141537.1, read on the forward strand.
GTCCAATCTATTTGGAGTTCTGTAGGCTTCTTGTATGCCTATGGGTATCTCTTTTTTTAGGTTAGGGAAGTTTTCTTCTATGATTTTGTTGAAGATATTTACTGGTCCTTTGAGCTGGGAGTCTTCACTCTCTCCTATACCTATTATCCTTACGTTTGATCTTCTCATTGAGTCCTGGATTTCCTGTATGTTTTGGACCAGTAGCTTTTTCCGCTTTACATTATCTTTGACAGTTGAGTCAATGATTTCTATGGAATCTTCTGCTCCTGAGATTCTCTCTTCCATCTCTTGTATTCTGTTGGTGACGCTTGTATCTCCAGCTCCTTGCCTCTTCTTTTGGTTTTCTATATCCAGGGTTGTTTCCATGTATTCTTTCTTGATTGCTTCTATTTCCATTTTTAATTCCTTCAACTGTTTGATTGTGTTTTCCTGGAATTCTTTCAGGGATTTTTGTGACTCCTCTCTATGGACTTCTACTTGTTTATTTATGTTTTCCTGGAATTCTTTCAGGGATTTTTGCGATTCCTGTCTGTAGGCTTCTACTTGTTTATTAATGTTTTCCTGTGTTTCTCTAAGGGAGTTCTTCACGTCTTTCTTGAAGTCCTCTAGCATCATGATCAAATATGATTTTGAATCTAGATCTTGCTTTTCTGGTGTGTTTGGCTATTCCATCTTTGTTTTGATGGGAGAATTGGGCTCCGAGGTGCCATATAGTCTTGGTTTCTGTTGCCTGGGTTCCTGCGCTTGCCTCTCGCCATCCGATTATCTCTAGTGTTACTTTGTTCTGCTATTTCTGACAGTGGCTAGACTGTCCTATAAGCCTGTGTGTCAGGAGTGCTGTAGACCAGTTTTCCTGTTTTCCTTCAGCCAGTTATGGGGACAGAGTGTTCTGCTTTTGGGCGTGTAGTTTTTCCTCTCTACAGGTCTTCAGCTGTTCCTGTGGGCCTGTGTCTTGAGTTCACCAGGCAGGTCACTTGCAGCAGAAAAGTTGGTCTTACCTGTGTTCCCGAGGCTCACGTTCGCTCGCGGGGTGCTGCCCACAAGCTCTCTGTGGCGGCAGCAACCAGGAAGATCTGCATCGCCGTTTCCGGGAGCTTCAGTGCACCAGGGTTCCAGATGGCATTTGGTGTTTTCCTCTGGAATCAGTAATGTGTGCAGTGTGCAGTCTCTTCTGGTTTCCCAGGCGTGTCTGCCTCTCTGAAGGTTTAGCTCTCCCTCCCACGGGATTTGGGTGCAGAGAACTGTTTATCCAGTCTGTTCCTTCAGGTTCCGGCGGTGTCTCAACTTAAGTATTTCTTATTTACATTTCCAGTGTTATTCCCTTTCCCGGTTTCCGGGCAAACATCCCACTAACCCCTCCCCTTCTTTATGGGTGTTCCCCTCCCCATCTTCCCTCCATTGCCGCCCTCCCCTCAACAATCATGTTCACTGGGGGTTCAGTCTTAGCAGTACCAGGTGTATCCCCTTCCACTGGTGATCTTGTTAGGATATTCATTGCTACCTATGAGGTCAGAGTCCAGAGTCAGTCCATGTATAGTCTTTAGGTAGTGGCTTAGTCCCTGGAAGCTCTGGTTGGTTGGCATTGTTGTTCGTATGGGGTCTCAAGCCCTTTCAAGCTCTTCAAGTTCTTTTTTGGATTCCTTCAACGGAGGTCCTGTCCTCAGTTCAGTGGTTTGCTGCTGGCATTCGCCTCTGTATTTGCTGTATTCTTGCTGTGTCTCTCAGGAAAGATCTACATCCAGCTCCTGTCGGCCTGCACTTCTTCGCTTCATCCATCTTGTCTAATTGGGTGGCTGTATATGTATGGGCCATATGTGGGGCAGGCTCTGAATGGGTGTTCCTTCTGTCTCTGTTTTAATATTTGCCTCTCTAATCCCTGCCAAGGGTATTCTTGTTCCTCTTTTAAAGAAAGAGTAAAGCATCTGCATTTTAATCATCCTTCTTGAGTTTCATATGTTCTGTGCATCTAGGGTAATACAAGCATTTGGGCTAATAGCCACTTATCAATGAGTGCATATCATGTGTGTTTTTCACTGATTGGGTTACCTCACTCAGGATGATATTTTCCAATTCCATCCATTTGCCTATGAATTTCATAAACTCGTTGTTTTTGATAGCTGAGTAATATTCCATTGTGTAGATGTACCACATTTTCTGTATCCATTCCTCTGTTGAAGGGCATCTGGGTTCTTTCCAGCTTCTGGCTATTATAAATAAGTCTGCGATGAACATAGTGGAGCATGTGTCTTTTTTATATGTTGGGCCATCTTTTGGGTATATGCCCAAGAGAGGTATAGCTGGGTCCTCAGGTAGTTCAATGTCCAATATTCTGAGGAACCTCCAGACTGATTTCCAGAATGGTTGTACCAATCTGCAATCCCACCAACAATGGAGGAGTGTTCCTCTTTCTCCATATCCTTGCCAGAATCTGCTCTCTCCAGAGTTTTTGATCTTAGCCATTCTCACTGGTGTGAGGTGAAATCTCAAGGTTGTTTTGATTTGCATTTCCCTTATGACTAAAGATGTTGAACATTTCTTTAGGTGTTTCTCAGCCATTTGGCATTCCTCAGCTGTGAATTCTTTGTTTAGTTCTGAACCCCATTTATAATAGGTTTATTTGTCTCCCTACAGTCTAACTTTCAAGTGTTTCTTTTATGCTTCAGTTTGTACCATCATCTGTTTGGGTTGTGTAGTTCAGTTTTAACTTTGATAGTTACTTCATTTTTAATGTGTTTTTTTCCATTAGTTTTTAGTTTTTATATAATTGCATTTATTTATATTCAAAGTTTGCATTTCAATATTTGCATATCTTCTCATGTCATCAACTGTACATTACTGAGCTCTTTGTGTTTGTGGTTATTGGATTTTCAACTGGGCAGAACAGTGCTTTTGTCCTAGTTAAATTTTGGTCCTTATTTTCTGGTAACATGAGAATTTTTGAAGTTCTCACACCTATTTCTGTTTGTTCCTGCAAGCACGTTAGATTTATGTGTCTAGCAACATTCAGTATGTCGGAGAGTAAGCATCAGCTGGCACATTTTCTCAGCCCAATTAAACTGCCTCTCCTGGAATTAAAAAGTATAGTTTATTGATTATGGTTCTCATGGTTTGTGCTTTTCATACTCTTTACTTCTTGTCATTTGCCTCTCCAAGCCTAGAAGTGGACTTCTCACATTTTGCCTGTCTTCTTCATGGATGCTTTATTTTCAACAGAGATTCTTCCATATCTCAAACCTTCCACGTGTCCACAGAGTATTCTGACTAACTTCACAGATATTTAGCATTATCTTTCCACTCCATAGGCCCCTTTCCTGTGTGTCATTTTTCCAGGTCTAAGTCTTGTACAGTGGTTTTTTCAGTCAATGATTGGGGGGGCTCATCCTAGCATGCTTTAGAGCATGTATCCTTTTGGTATCCTGGAGTATCTTTTGGGTATAGGCCCAGGAGCAGTATAGCTGTGTCTTCAGGTAGAGCTTTTTCTTAATTTTTGAGGAACAGACAGAATTCCAGAGTAGATGTACCAGTTTGCAATCCCACCAGCAATGAAGGAGCGTTGCTATTTCTCCACATCATTGACAGCATGTTCTGTTACTTGAGTTTTTATCTTTGACATTCTGCTTGTTGTAAATTAAAAATGTCAGGGTTATTTTGATTTGCATTTCAATGATGACTAAGGATGTTCAACATTGCTTTAAGTGCTTCTCAGCCATTTGAGATTCCTTAGCTGAGAATTATCAGTTTATCTCAGTACCCCACTTTTAAATCACATATTTAGATTTTTGGAGTCTAACTACTTAAGTTCTTTATAGATTTTGACTATTACATCTCTATCAGATATAGGGTTACTGTAAGTCCTTTTCCAATCTGTAGGTTGCTATTTTGTACTATTGACATTGTTCTTTGCCTCACAAAAGCTTTTTAGTTTTAAGAGGTTTCATTTACCCACTGTTGATCTTAGATCCTGAGCCACTGATATTCTGTTAAGGAAATATTTTCATTCCAGTTCTTTCCAGGTTATTGCCCACTTTTTCTTCTATTATATTCAGTGTATCTGATGTTATGCTGAACTCATTGAACCACTTAGACTTAAACCTTGTACAAGGTGATATATATATATTCTTCTAGGAATTTACATTCTTCTAGGAGCAATCCACCAGTTACACCTACACCATTTCTTGAAGGTGTTTTCTTTTTTCCAACTATATGGTTTTGGCTTCTTTGTTAAACATCAAGTTTCCATGTGTGTAGGGGCCAATTTCTCCACTATCAATTTTATTCCATTCAAAGACATGTCTCTCTCTGTACCAATACCATGGGTTTATATGACAATTGTTCTGTACTATTGCTTAAGTTCAGGGATTTCCCCAAGGATCTTTTATTGTTGAGATTTGTTTTCTGATCCTGGGATTTTTGGTTTCCCATATGAAGTTGAAAATTGCTCTTTCCTTATCTATGTAGGCATTTTGATGAGTATTGCATTGAATCTGTAGACTGCATATGGAAATACGACCATTTTCAATATGCTAATCCTACTTCTCGATAAGCAAGGGACATTTTTCCAGTTTCAGAGCTATTCTTTGATTTCTTTCTTCAGTGATTTGAAGTTTTTGTCATATGGATCTTTCAATTATTTGCTTAGAGTTACACCAAGATATTTTGTACTAATTTTGGCTATTGATGTGTGTTCCTTACCTCATTTTTTCTCACCCCACATATCATTTTTATAAAGGAATGGGCCTCAATGGATACAAGAATATTGAAATAATCATATGCATTCTATGACATTAGACTAATGCTGACTAATGCTGAACTGCAATAACAACAAAAGTACCAGAAAGCCTACATAGCCATGGAAAATCAGCAACTCTCTATCCAATGACTTGTTAAGGGAAGAACTAAATAAAGAAATCAAAGATCCTCTGAAAAAAGAAATTGAAGAAGATCTCAGGAGATGGAAAGATCTCCCATGCTCATGGATAGGCAGGATTAATATATTAAAAATGGCCATTTTACCAAAAGCAATCTATAGATTCAATGCAATCCCCATCAAAATTCCAAACTGATTCTTCATAGAGTGAGACAGAAAAATTTGCAAATTCACCTGGAATAACAAAAAAACCAGGATAGCAAAAACTATCCTCAACAATAAAAGGACTTCTGGGGGAATCACTATCCCTGAACTCAAGCAGTATTACTGAGCAATAGTGATAAAAACTGCATGGTATTGATTCAGAGACAGGCAGATAGACCAGTGGAATAGAATTGAAGACCCAGAAATGAGCCCACACACCTATGGTCACTTAATTTTTGACAAAGGAGCCAAAACTGTCCAATGGAAAAAAGATAGCATTTTCAGCAAATGGTGCTGGTTCAACTGGAAGTCAACTTGTAGAAGATGGCAGCTTGATACACTCTGATCACCCTGTACAAAGCTTAAATCCAAGTGGATCAAGGACCTCCACATCAAACCAGATATACTCAAACTAATAGAAGAAAAAGTGGGGAAGAATTTCGAACACATGGGCACTGGAGAAAATTTCCTGAACAAAACACCAATGGCTTATGTTCTAAGATCAAGAATCAAAAAATGGACATCATAAAACTACAAAGTTTCTGTAAGGCAAAGGATACTGTTGTTAGGACAAAATGACAATCAACAGATTGGGAAAAGATTTTTACCAATCCTCCAACTGATAGAGGGCTTATATCCAAAATATACAAAGAACTCAAAAAGTTAGACTTCAGGGAGACAAAGGACCCTATTATAAATGGGGTTCAGAGCTAAACAAAGAATTCACAGCTGAGGAATGCCAAATGGCTGAGAAACACCTAAAGAAATGTTCAACATTTTTTTTTCTTTTCTTTTCTTTTTATTAACTTGAGTATTTCTTATATATATTTCGAGTGTTATTCCCTTTCCCGGTTTCCGGGCAAACATCCCCCGCCCCCCTCCCCTTCCCTATGGGTGTTCCCCTCCCAACCCTCCCCCCATTGCCGCCCTCCCCCCCATAGTCTAGTTCATGGGGGTTCAGTCTTAGTAGGACCCAGGGCTTCCCCTTCCACTGGTGCTCTTACTAGGATATTCATTGCTACCTATGAGGTCAGAGTCCAGGGTCAGTCCATGTATAGTCTTTAGGTAGTGGCTTAGTCCATGGAAGCTCTGGTTGCTTGACATTGTTGTACATATGGGGTCTCAAGCCCCTTCAAGCTCTTCCAGTTCTTTCTCTGATTCCTTCAACGGGGGACCTATTCTCAGTTCAGTGGTATGCTGCTGGCATTCGCCTCTGTATTTGCTGTATTCTGGCTGTGTCTCTCAGGAGCGATCTACATCCGGCCCCTGTCAGTCTGCACTTCTTTGCTTCATCCATCTTGTCTAATTGGGTGGCTGTATATGTATGAGCCACATGTGGGGTAGGCTCTGAATGGGTGTTCCTTCAGTCACTGTTTTAATCTTTGCCTCTCCCTTCCCTGCCAAGGGTATTCTTTTTCCCCTTTTAAAGAAGGAGTGAAGCATTCACATTTTGATCATCCGTCTTGAGTTTCGTTTGTTCTAGGGATCTAGGGTAATTCAAGCATTTGGGCTAATAGCCACTTATCAATGAGTGCATACCATGTATGTCCTTCTGTGATTGGGTTAGCTCACTCAGGATGATATTTTCCAGTTCCAACCATTTGCCTACGAATTTCATAAACTCGTTGTTTTTGATAGCTGAGTAATATTCCATTGTGTAGATGTACCACATTTTCTGTATCCATTCCTCTGTTGAAGGGCATCTGGGTTCTTTCTAGCTTCGGGCTATTATAAATAAGGCTGCGATGAACATAGTGGAGCACGTGTCTCTTTTATATGTTGAGGCATCTTTTGGGTATATGCCCAAGAGAGGTATAGCTGGATCCTCAGGCAGATCAATGTCCAATTTTCTGAGGAACCTCCAGACTGATTTCCAGAATGGTTGTACCAATCTGCAATCCCACCAACAATGGAGGAGTGTTCCTCTTTCTCCACATCCTCGCCAGCATCTGCTGTCACCTGAATTTTTGATCTTAGCCATTCTCACTGGTGTGAGGTGAAATCTCAGGGTTGTTTTGATTTGCATTTCCCTTATCACTAAAGATGTTGAATATTTCTTTAGGTGTTTCTCAGCCATTCGGCATTCCTCAGCTGTGAATTCTTTGTTTAGCTCTGAACCCCATTTTTTAATAGGGTTATTTGTCTCCCTGCGGTCTAACTTCTTGAGTTCTTTGTATATTTTGGATATAGGCCTCTATCTATTGTAGGATTGGTAAAGATCTTTTCCCAATCTGTTGGTTGCCGTTTTGTCCTAACCACAGTGTCCTTTGCCTTACAGAAGCTTTGCAGTTTTATGAGATCCCATTTGTCGATTCTTGATCTTAGAGCATAAGCCATTGGTGTTTTGTTCAGGAAATTTTTTCCAGTGCCCAGGTCTTCCAGATGCTTCCCTAGTTTTTCTTCTATTAGTTTGAGTATATCTGGTTTGATGTGGAGGTCCTTGATCCACTTGGACTTAAGCTTTGTAAAGGGTGATAAGCATGGATCGATCTGCATTCTTCTACATGTTGCCCTCCATTTGAACCAGCACCATTTGCTGAAAATGCTATCTTTTATCCATTGGATGGTTTTGGCTCCTTTGTCAAAAATCAACTGCCCATAGATGTGTGGGTTCATTTCTGGGTCTTCAATTCTATTCCATTGGTCTATCTGTCTGTCTCTGTACCAATACCATGCAGTTTTTATCACTATTGCTCTGTAATACTGCTTGAGTTCAGGGATAGTTATTCCCCCTGAAGTTCTTTTATTGTTGAGGATAGCTTTAGCTATCCTGGGTTTTTTGTTATTCCAGATGAATTTGCAAATTGTTCTGTCTAACTCTTTGAAGAATTGGATTGGTATTTTGATGGGGATTGCATTGAATCTGTAGATTGCTTTTGGTAAAATGGCCATTTTTACTATATTAATCCTTCCAATCCATAAGCATGGGAGATCTTTCCATCTTCTAAGGTCTTCTTCAATTTCTTTCCTCAGGGTCTTGAAGTTCTTATTGTACAGATCCTTTACTTGCTTGATTAAAGTCACACCGAGGTACTTTATATTATTTGGGTCTATTATGAAGGGTGTCGTTTCCCTAATTTCTTTCTCGGCTTGTTTCTCTTTTGTGTAGAGGAATGCAACTGATTTATTTGAGTTAATATTATACCCAGCCACTTTGCTGAAGTTGTTTAGCAGCTTTAGTAGTTCTCTGGTGGAACTTTTGGGATCACTTAAATATACTATCATATCATCTGCAAACAGTGATATTTTGACCTCTTCTTTTCCGATCTGTATCCCCTTGATCTCCTTTTGTTGTCTGATTGCTCTGGTTAGAACTTCAAGAACTATATTGAATAAGTAGGGAGAGAGTGGGCAGCCTTGTCTAGTCCCTGATTTTAGTGGGATTGCTTCAAGTTTCTCTCCATTTAGTTTAATGTTAGCCACTGGAGTGCTGTATATGGCTTTTACTATGTTTAGGTATGGGCCTTGAATTCCTATTCTTTCCAGGACTTTTATCATGAAGGGGTGTTGAATTTTGTCAAATGCTTTCTCAGCATCTAATGAAATGATCATGTGGTTCTGTTCTTTCAGTTTGTTTATATAATGGATCACGTTGTTGGTTTTCCGTATATTAAACCATCCCTGCATGCCTGGGATGAAGCCTACTTGATCATGGTGGATGATTGTTTTGATGTGCTCTTGAATTCAGTTTGCCAGAATTTTATTGAGTATTTTTGCGTCGATATTCATAAGGAAAATTGGTCTGAAGTTCTCATTCTTTGTTGTGTCTTTGTGTGGTTTAGGTATAAGAATAATTGTGGCTTCGTAGAAGGTATTCGGTAGTGCTCCATCTGTTTCAATTTTGTGGAATAGTTTGGATAATATTGGTATGAGGTCTTCTATGAAGGTTTGATAGAATTCTGCACTAAACCCGTCTGGACCTGGGCTCCTTTTGGTTGGGAGACCTTTAATGACTGCCTCTATTTCCTTAGGAGTTATGGGGTTGTTTAACTGGTTTATCTGTTCCTGATTTAACTTCGATACCTGGTATCTGTCTAGGAAATTGTCAATTTCCTGAAGATTTTCAAGTTTTGTTGAATATAGGTTTTTATAGTAAGATCTGATGATTTTTTGAATTTCCTCTGAATCTGTAGTTATGTCTCCCTTTTCTTTTCTGATTTTGTTAATTTGGACGCACTCTCTGTGTCCTCTCGTTAGTCTGGCTAAGGGTTTATCTATCTTGTTGATTTTTTCAAAGAACCAACTTTTGGTTCTGTTGATTCTTTCTATGGTCCTTTTTGTTTCTACTTGGTTGATTTCAGCTCTGAGTTTGATTATTTCCTGCCCTCTACTCCTCCTGGGTGTATTTGCTTCTTTTTGTTCTAGAGCTTTTAGGTGTGCTGTCAAGCTGCTGACATATGCTCTTTCCTGTTTCTTTCTGCAGGCACTCAGCGCTATGAGATTTCCTCTTAGCACAGCTTTCATTGTGTCCCATAAGTTTGGGTATGTTGTATCTTCATTTTCATTAAATTCTAAAAAGTTTTTTATTTCTTCCTTTATTTCTTCCTTGACCAGGTTATCATTGAGTAGAGCATTGTTCAATTTCCACGTATATGTGGGCATTCTTCCCTTATTGTTATTGAAGACCAGTTTTAGGCCGTGGTGGTCCGATAGCACGCATGGGATTATTTCTATCTTTCTGTACCTGTTGAGGCCCGTTTTTTGACCAATTTTATGGTCAATTTTGGAGAAAGTACCATGAGGAGCTGAGAAGAAGGTATAACCTTTTGCTTTAGGATAGAATGTTCTATAAATATCCGTTAAGTCCATTTGGCTGATGACTTCTCTTAGTCTGTCTATGACTCTGTTTAATTTCAGTTTCCATGATCTGTCCATTGATGAGAGTGGGAAGTTGAAATCTCCTACCAATATTGTGTGAGGTGCCATGTGTGCTTTGAGCTTTAGTAAGGTTTCTGTTATGTATGTAGGTGCTCTTGTATTTGGACCATAGATATTTAGGATTGAGAGTTCATCTTGGTGGATTTTTCCTTTGATGAATATGAAGTGTCCTTCCTTATCTTTTTTGATGACTTTTAATTGAAAATTGATTTTATTTGAAATTAGAATGGCTACTCCAGCTTGCTTCTTCTGACCATTTGCTTGGAAAGTTGTTTTCCAGCCTTTCACTCTGAGGTAGTGTCTGTCTTTGTCTCTGAGGTGTGTTTCCTGTAAGCAGCAGAATGCAGGGTCCTCGTTGCGTATCCAGTTTGTTAATCAATTCATTTTTATTGTGGAGTTGAGGCTATTGATGTTGAGAGATATTAAGGAATAGTGATTATTGCTTCCCGTTATATTCATATTTGGATGTGAGGTTATGTTTGTGTGCTTTCATTCTCTTTGTTTTGTTGCCAAGACGATTAGTTTCTTGCTTCTTCTAGGGTATAGCTTGCCTCCTTATGTTGGGCTTTACCATTTATTATCCTTTGTAGTGCTGGATTTTTAGAAAGATATTGTGTAAATTTGGTTTTGTCATGGAATATCTTGGTTTCTCCATCTATGTTAATTGAGAGTTTTGCAGGATACAGTAACCTGGGCTGGCATTTGTGTTCTCTTAGGGTCTGTATGACATCAGTCCAGGATCTTCTGGCCTTCATAGTTTCTGGCGAAAAGTCTGGTGTGATTCTGATAGGTCTGCCTTTATATGTTACTTGACCTTTTTCCCTTACTGCTTTTAATATTCTTTCTTTATTTTGTGCGTTTGGTTTTTTGACAATTATGTGACGGGAGGTGTTTCTTTTCTGGTCCAATCTATTTGGAGTTCTGTAGGCTTCTTGTATGTCTATGGGTATCTCTTTTTTTAGGTTAGGGAAGTTTTCTTCTATGATTTTGTTGAAGATATTTACTGGTCCTTTGAGCTGGGAGTCTTCACTCTCTTCTATACCTATTATCCTTATGTTTGATCTTCTCATTGAGTCCTGGATTTCCTGTTTGTTTTGGACCAGTAGCTTTTTCCGCTTTACATTATCTTTGACAGTTGAATCAATGATTTCTATGGAATCTTCTGCTCCTGAGATTCTCTCTTCCATCTCTTGTATTCTGTTGGTGAAGCTTGTATCTACAGCTCCTTGTCTCTTCTTTTGGTTTTCTATATCCAGGGTTGTTTCCATGTGTTCTTTCTTGATTGCTTCTATTTCCATTTTTAATTCCTTCAACTGTTTGATTGTGTTTTCCTGGAATTCTTTCAGGGATTTTTGCGATTCTTTCAGGGATTTTTGCGATTCCTCTCTGTAGGCTTCTACTTGTTTATTAATGTTTTCCTGTGTTTCCCTAAGGGAGTTCTTCACGTCTTTCTTGAAGTCCTCCAGCATCATGATCAAACATGATTTTGAAAGTAGATCTTGCTTTTCTGGTGTGTTTGGATATTCCATGTTTGTTTTGGTGGGAGAATTGGGCTCCGATGATGCCATGTAGTCTTGGTTTCTGTTGCTTGGGTTCCTGCGCTTGCCTCTCGCCTTCAGATTATCTCTAGTGTTACTTTGTTCTGCTATTTCTGACAGTGGCTAGACTGTCCTATAAGCCTGCATTTCAGGAGTGCTGTAGACTTGTTTTCCTGTTTTCTTTCAGCCAGTTATGGGGACAGAGTGTTCTGCTTTCGGGCGTGTAGTTTTTCCTATCTACAGGTCTTCAGCTGTTCCTGTGGGCCTGTGTCTTGAGTTCACCAGGCAGCTTTCTTGCAGCAGAAAAGTTGGTCTTACCTGTGGTCCCGAGGCTCAAGTTTGCTCGTTGGTTGCAGCCCACGGGCTCTCTGCAGCGGCAGCAACCAGGAAGATATGCGCCGCCCCTTCTGGGAGCTTCAGTGCACCAGGGTTCCAGATGGCCTTTGGTGTTTTCCTCTGGCGTCCGAGATGTGTGTGCAGAGAGCAGTCCCTTCTGGTTTCCCAGGCTTCTCTTCCTCTCTGAAGTTTTAGCTCTCCCTCCCACGGATTTGGGTGCAGAGAACTGTTTATCCGGTCTGTTTCCTTCAGGTTCCAGCGGTGTCTCAGGCAGGGGTCCTGCCGCTCCTGGGCCCTCCCCCACGGGAGCCCAGAGACCTTATACAGATTCCTCTTGGGCCAGGGATGTGGGCAGGGGTGGGCAGTGTTGGTGGTCTCTTCCGCTCTGCAGTCTCAGGAGTGCCCACCTGACCAGGCGGTTGGGTCTCTCTCTCACGGGGTCTGGGAGCAGAGAGCTGCTGCAGGCCGGGATCCGTGGGTGTGGGACTTCCCGTAAACACAGGACGTGCCCGGTCCTTGAGGAATTCTGCCTCCGTGTGTCCCGAGCTCACCAGGCAGCTTTCTTGCAGCAGAAAAGTTGGTCTTACCTGTGGCCCGAGGCTCAAGTTCGCTCGTGGGGTGCTGCCCACGGGCTCTCTGCACCGGCAACAACCAGGAAGATATGCGCTGCCTCTTCCTGTTCAACATTTTTAGTCATAAGGGAAATGCAAATCAAAACAACCTTGAGATTTCACCTCACACCAGTGAGAATGGCTAAGATCAAAAACTCTGGAGAGAGCAGATTCTGGCAAGGATATGGAGAAAGAGGAACACTCCTCCATTGTTGGTGGGATTGCAGATTGGTACAACCATTCTGGAAATCAGTCTGGATGTTCCTCAGAAAATTTGACATTGAACTACCTGAGGACCCAGCTATACCTCTCTTGGGCATATACCCAAAAGATGCCCCAACTTATAAAAAAGACACATGCTCCACTATGTTCATAGCAGCCTTATTTATAATAGCCAGAAGCTGGAAAGAAGCCAGATGCCCTTCAACAGAGGAATGGATACAGAAAATGTGGTACATCTACACAATGGAATATTACTCAGCTATCAAAAACAATGACTTTATGAAATTCATAGGCAAATGGATGGAATTGGAAAATATCATCCAGAGTGAGGTAACCCAATCAGTGAAAAACACACATGATATGCACTCATTGATAAGTGGCTATTAGCCCAAATGCTTGAATTACCCTTGATGCACAGATCATATGAAACTCAAGAAGGATGATTAAAATGCAGATGCTTTACTCCTTCTTTAAAAGGGTAACAAGAATACCCTTAGGAAGGGTTAGAGAGGCATTGTTTAGAACAGCGACTGAAGGAACACCCATTCAGAGCCTGCCCCACATATGGCCCATACATATACAGCCACCAAACTAGGCAAGATGGATGAAGCAAAGAGGAGTACTGACAGGAACCAGATGTTCATCTCTCCTGAGAGACACAGCCAGAATATGGCAAATACATAGTCGAATGCCAGCAACAAACCACTGAACTAAGAACGGGACCCCCATTGAAGTAATCAGAGAAATGACTGAAAGAACTAAAGGGGCTTGAGACCCCATAGAAACAACAATGCCAACCAACCAGAGCTTCCAGGGACTAAGCCACTACCCATGGACTGACCCTGGGCTCCAAATTCATAGGTAGCAATAACTAGCTTAGTAAGGGCACCAGTAGAAGGGGAAACCCTTGGCCCTGCCAAGGCTGGACCCCCAGTGACCAAGATTGTTTGGAGGAAGGGCGGTAATGGGGGGCAGGATGGGGAGGGGAATACCCACATAGAGGGGGAGGTGGAGGGGTTAGGGGGATGTTGGCCTGGAAACCGGAAAAGGGAATAACATTTGAAATGTAAATAAGAAATACCCAATTTAATAAAGATGGAGAAAAAAAAAGAAATCAAAGATTGTCCAGAAATCAAAATAAAGGCAAACCATTCCCAAAATAATGGGACACCATGAAAGCTGTGTTAAGGGGAAAATTTATAGCACTAAGTACCTTGGAGATCCTATACTCCCAATTTAACAGCCTACCTGAAAACCGCAGAAAGAAAAGAAACAAACGCACCCAACTGTAGTAGACAGGAGGACATAATCTAACTCAGACATGCAATTAACCAATCTGAAAAAAAATGATACAAAGAATCAATAAAACTAAGAGCTGGTACTTGGAGAAATCAATAGGATAGATACACTCTTAGCCAAACTAAGTAAAAGTAACAGACCTAGTATTCAAATTAACAAAATAAGAAATGAAAAAAAAGACATAAAAATAAATTGGGGAAATTCAAAGAATCATCAAATTTTATTAGAAAACATATACTCAACAACACTGGAAAATATAGATTAAATGAATTCCTTTATTTATTTTTTTTGATTTGGTGTTGTTGTTGTTGTTGTTGTTGTTGTTGTTGTTTTGACAGAATATTGCAAAATTTTATTTTTTTTAATTTTTATTGCATATTTTATGTATTTACATTTCAAATGTTATCCCCTTTCCTCCCTCTTTCATACACCTTCACCCCTCCTCATGCTTTTATGAAGATGCTCCCATTTCCACCTACTCACTCCCGCCACAATAACCTGGCATTCCTTTATACTGGAGAAATGACCCTTCATAGGACCAAGGGCTTCTTCTTCTATTGATGCCAGACCGTGCCATCCTCTGCTACATATGCAGCTGGGGTCATGGGTCTCTCCATGTGTTCTCATTTGTGGTGGTTCAATCCTTGGGTGCTTTGGGGGTGCTTTCCGGTTGATATTGTTGTTCTTCTTAATGGCTTGCAAAGCACTTAGGGTCCTTCTGTCCTTTCTTTCACTCCTCCATTGGTATCCCCAAGTTCAGTCAGATGGTTATAGGCAAGCATCCTCATCTGTATCAGTAAGACTCTGGTAGAGCCTATCAAGAGACTGTACATACCAATGTTAAATCAAGATCAGATAAACTATCTAAACAGTGCCATCTCCCCTAAGGAAATAGAAGCAGTCATTGAAAACCTCCCATACCCCCCAAAAATCCCAGGGCTAGATGATTTTGATTTTAGTGGAGAACATTACCAAACCTTCAAATAAAAGCTAAAATTAATACTCTTCACTCATCAAGCTATATCCCAATAAAGAAACAGTAAGAAACTACATAATTCATTCTATAAAACTGTAGTTAATCAATACCTACATCAAACAAAGACTCAAAAAGAAAGAGAATATAGCAATTTTGCTTTTGAATATCAATGAAAAAATACTCAACAAAATTCTGGTAAACTGAATCCAAGAACACATCAAAACTATCATCCACCAAGATCAAGTAGGCTTCATCCCAGGGATGCATGGATGATTCAATGT
The DNA here is from genome assembly GCF_021556685.1 of Rattus norvegicus. Lineage (NCBI taxonomy): Eukaryota > Metazoa > Chordata > Mammalia > Rodentia > Muridae > Rattus > Rattus norvegicus. Next base: position 5,660,593 of record NC_141537.1, read on the forward strand.
ATGGAAATCCAGCAATGCAATCCACTACATACACAAGCTCAAGGACAGAAATCACATGATCTGAAAAAAATATTTCCCAAAAGGTCTTAATGTTGAAAGTCTTGGAGAGAACAGGATTCCACAGCACATATGTAAACATTAAAAAAATCAATATACAGAAAATCAACAGCCAACATCAAATTCATGGAGAGAAAGTTGATGCAATATCACAAAAATCAGGGATTTGACAGAGCTGCCCATTTTTTTCATATGTACTCAATGCAGTATCCACAGTTCTAGCCAGAGCTATTAGGCAACAATAATTCATCAACAATATAAAAATTGGAAAGGAAGATGTCAAGGTATCACTATTTGCAGATGATATGATAGTACATATAACAAACAAAAATTATACTAGAGAATTCTTACACTTGATAAACAACAGCAAAGTATGAGGATATAAAATTAGCAGAATATGATTTTGATAAAGACCTCTCCTCATTCTAAATATACAGCCATGGGAGACTAGATAATATTCAGACTGTGTGTTAAGAGGGAACCAGAAGAGTAGAGAGCTATAATAGGAGACATTTTCTGAAGAAATTGATAGAAATGGATTTATGAGCTTTTAAGGGTTATCAAGAGGAGTTTCTATTTCCATGACCACCTCTAATTTGTCTTTGTGGACAAAAATATTATTGCAAGTTTATATGATGAATTTTATGCCCAGTTTTATAAAATACATATCTTGTATATGTGGTTTGAGAGTATCATTCATGTATACCACATATTTTGAACATATATATATCTAATCTCTTTCTGCATTTTCCCAGGGATGTTGCACACATTCTTTTCACTTTCATGTCTTCTTTATTTAAACCACTAAATTCAGGAAGTACTACCAGTTTTTGCATGAGTGTAGGGTGATGTGCTGCAACCTACAGTAGGGCCACATTTCTAAAGAAAGGTGACTCTCCTTCCCCTTAGTTTCATAAAGTATTGATAGATCTAATGCTAGGGAAGGGATTTTAGAAACTTCTCCAACCATTGTGGAGTTTTAGCTAGATAGAACCAGAGAGCAGGCCTTGTGAAATCAACCATAGTGTCTGAATTCATCTATAAAATGGCCTTGTGATACCAAGTTTGTTAGAAGTCCTCTTTAAACTCTGGCTCTTGTGATCATTCTGCCCCCTTATTTGCATTATTCCAAGAGCTTTGTGATGGAAGGAATGTGCTAAAGTTTGCTCTTTCTATAGATTAGCACTCCACAGTTATTTTTTAACCCTCAAATTTTTACTGTAGATTTCTGCATTAACCTATGCCCAACCCTTTGACAATGAAACTTGAGAATCGTCTAACTCTGAGCCACTTTCTGAACTTCTCTTCCTCTTCCTGTTCCTGGTTCTGCTTCTTGTTCTTCTTCAGGTTATTTTGTTCCTTTTCTTCTTGTTATTATTTTTCTTGTCATTCTTGTTCCTTTTCTTTTCTTCTTGTTCTTCTCTTTCTCAGTCTCTGCCTGTCTCTGTGTCTCTGTGTCTCTGTGTCTCTGTGTCTCTGTTGTGCTCTCTCTCTCTCTCTCTCTCTCTCTCTCTCTCTCTCTCTCTCTTCACCTCACAACATGTCATGAAATCATTGGTGATAACAATTGTCAACCTGACACAATCTAGAATAACCCAAGAATGATGTGTGTTGAGGGGTAGCTCTTAGTAGTTACTTTGATCTTGTTTATGTATATGGGAAAACTCATCTTAATTACTAGCAGGACAAGGACTGTATAGAGAAAGTGACCAGAGCCCTTGCATGGACACATTAATTCATTGCATTACTCTTGACTATCAAAGTGATAGGATAAATCTTTACAACCTTGACATTCCTAAATCGAATCTGGAACAGGGAATCAAAGGAAACCCTTTACAATTTAGTGTTGCTTTTTTTGTTGGAAGTCTTATGTATTTACGTTTCAAATGTTATCCTCTTTCCTGGTTCCCCCTTCTTACATAAACCCTCTCCCTACTTCTATGAGAATGCTTTCTCTCCCAACCACTCACTCCCATCTCACCACCTTGGCATTCCCCTGTTGCAGTAGATATTTTAAAAAGAATGTCTACCATCCCGTTCTATTAGTTTCATGGCACATGACATCTGTGGGGTATTTTGATCTCAGTCAACAAAGCATCTCACCCACTAAGCTCCCATCTCCATCCCATGCTATCTCCAGATTCTGTCTGTGCCTAGGAGCAGCACCCGCTTGCAACTATCTTTGCTGCAGATGTTGCTCATATTTCCAGCATCCAGCATCCAGCATCCAGCATCTGTGCTTATAGTTGTAACTCCCAGTTTCCCATTAAAATCAAAACAACATAGCCTTGCAATTTAGCAATCAGATGTATATCTTAAATTCTCAATCCACAAAAGGTTCACATAATAAATTCACCACGAATTGATAATGATATAAACTTCCTACCTAGATAAGACAAGTAGTTCTGTAAAAGTCCATCCCTTAAAAAATACTCATAAGTACTTGTGGCCATTTAAGGCCAAATGGATCTGGGTCTTCCATCTCTGCCTCCATCTTGGTTCTTCTCCTTTCTTTTGTCTTCTGTCTCTCCTTACAAGAACTCTGTACCTGCATGACTTTTCATTTCCCAACAGGCTTTGCCTTATCTTGTGCCTTCCCTCACCTGCACATACAAATCAACATTCCTAAACACTGGGGAAATGAGCCTTCATTAGACCAAGAGATTCTCCTTCTGCCCATGACAGACAATGTCATTCTCTGCTACATATGTGACTGAAGCCATGGATCCCTCCATGTGTAATTTTTGGTTGGTGGTTTAGTTTATGGGAGCTCTGGGGTATCTAGATGGCTCATATTGCTGATCTTCCTATGAGGTTGCAAACCCCTTCAGCTCATTCAGTCCTTCTTCAAACTTCTCCATTGAGGTCTCCATGCTCAGTCTGACTGTTAGCTACAATCACCCTCATCTATAAAAGCAAGGATTTGGCAGAGCCTCTCAGGGTACGTCTATATGAGGAGCCTGTCAGCAAGCAATTCTTGGCATCAGCCATATTGTATGGGTTTAATAGCTGCATATGGGACAGATCCACATGTGGGGCAGTCTCTGTGTATCCTTTCCTTCAGTCTCTGCTCCATTCTTTATCCCTATATTCCCTCCTTTGAGTATTTTGTTCTCCCATCTAAGAAGTATTGAAGCATCTAAACTTAGGTATTCTTTCTTCTTGAGCTTTGTGTGGTCTGTAGATTGTATGTTGGGTATTCCAAGCATTTGGGATAATTTCCACTTATCAATGAATGCATGCCATATGTGTTCTTTTGTGACTGGGTTACCACACTCAGGATGGTATTTTCTAGTTCTAGCCATTTGCCAAAGAATTTTATGATGTCATTGTTTTTAATACATTTAATACATTGTTTTTAATCCATTACGTAATGTACCACATTTTCTGTATCCATTCCTCTGTTGAGGGGACTCTGGGTTTTTTCCATCTTCTGGCTATAATAAATAAGGATGCTATTAACATCATGGAGCATGTATCCCTGTTATATGTGGGAGCATGTTTTTGATGTACATGGATGTGAGGAGCTGTCCGAGGAGCTGTCCTCACAGATGTGAGGAGCTGTCCGAGGAGCTGTCCTCACAAACTCCATTACAAGATGGCACCGGCATCCGGCAGAACGCACCTAGTAAAAAGGGCAATACGCAGGCGCCTGGTAACTTCCCTACTCAAAGGGACACGTACGTTTTGGTACGTCATCTGGCATAATTGGCAGCGACCAGTCAGAGAGTGACACGTCCTAGGCGAGGATAGTTTCCTATATAAGGGACGGTTATTCCTCACTCTCTGTCTCCGCATTGTAAACTTATGCTCTCCCTCTCAAGACGCATTAAAGCTTTTCTGTAGTAGGATCCTGTGTGTGCCGCGTCGTTCCTGCTGGCGAGACGAAGCGCGGGACACATGGAGGAGTGGTATATGGGGTCCCCAGATAGTTCTATGTCCAATTTTCTGAGGAACTTCCAGACTGATTTCCAGAGTGGTTGTGCCAACTTGCAATCCACCCAACAATCGAGAAGTGTTCTACTTTCTCCACATCCTCACCAACATCTGCTGTCATCTGAGTTTTGGAATTAGCTCTTCTGACTGGCGTGAAGTGGAATCTCAGGGTTGTTTTGTTTGCATTTCCCTGATGACTAAGGATGTTGAACAATTGTTTAGGTGCTTCTCAAACATTGAATATTTGTCTGTTGAGAAGTCTTTATTTAGCTCTGTACTACATGTTTTAATAGGATTATTTTATTCTCTGGAGTCTGAGTTCTTAAGTTCTTTGTATATATTATTAGATAAAAGACATATATCACAGGTAGTATTGGTAAAGGTCTTTTTCCAAACTATTGGTTGTCTTTTTGCCCTATTGACAGTGCACTGTGCCTTAAAAAAAAGCTTAGCAATTTAGGAGATGCTGTTTGTCAATTCTTGATCTTAGAACATAAGTCATTGATCTGTTTCCATGAGAATTGGGAGTTGAAGTTTCCCACTATTATTGTTTGAGGTGTAATGTGTGTTTTGAGCTTTAGTAAGGTATCTAAGGAATGTAGGTGCCATTGAACATGGAACATAGATATCAGGATTAAGAATTCCTCTTTCTGGATTTTTCCTTTGATGACTATGAAGAGTCCTTCCTTAACTTTTTTGATAACTTTTGGTTGAAAGTTCATTTTATTCAATATAAGAATGGCTACTCCAGCTTGTTTCTGTGGTCCATTTTCTTGAAAATCAGTTTTCCAGCCTATTACTCAGAGGTAGTGTCTGTCTTTGTGACTGAGGTGTGTATCCTTTATGCAGCAAAATGCTAGTCCTCTTTACATATCCAGTCTTTATGTCTTTTTACTGGGGAATTGAGTCCATTCATGTTGAATGATATTAGGGACCAGTGATTGTTGCTTCCTTTTATTTTTGTAAATAAAGGTGAAATTATGTTTGTGTGGCTATCTCCTTTTGGGTTAGTTGAAAGAAGATGTCTTTTTGCTTTTTATAAGGGTATATTTTCCTCGTTGTGTTGCAATTTTCAATCTATTATCCTTTGTAGGGCTGGATTCCAGGAAAGATATTGTGTAAATTTGGTTTTCTAATGGAATATTTTGATTTCTCCATCTATGGTAATTGAGAGCTTTGCTGGATATAGGAGATTGTGTTGATGTTTGTTTTCGTTTAGGGTCTGTATGACATTTTTCCAGGATCTTCTCGCTTTCATAGTCTCTGTTGAGAATTCTGGTGTATTTCTCATAGGTCTGCCTTTATATGTTACTTGAAATTTTTCCCTTATTGCCTTCAATATTCTTTCTTTCTTTTGTTTATTTTTTATTTTGACAATTATGTGACAGGAGAAATTTCTCTTCTGGTAAAATCTGTTTTGAGTTTTGTAGGCTTCTTCTATGTTTATGGGCATCTCTTTAGATTAGGGAAGCTTTCTTCTATAATTTTGTTGAAGATATTTACTTGTCCTTGAATTCAGGAATCCTCACTCTCTACTATACCTATTATCCTTAGGTTTGATAATCTCACTGTGCTTTGGATTTCCTGGAGGTCTTGGGTTAGCAACTTTTCTTTGATGGGTATGCCAATGCTTTCTATTATATCTTCTGCCCCTGAGATTCTCTCTTTTATCTCTTGTATTCTGTTGATTACACCTATGATTCCCTATCTCTTTCCTAGGTTGTCTATGTCCAGAGTTGTCTCCCTTTGTGTTTTATTTATTGTTTCTATATCTATTTTTATATTCTGTATGGTTTTGTTCAATTCCTTCACCTGTTTGGTGGTGGTTTCCTGTAATTCTTTAAGGGATTTTTGTGTTTCCTTTTTACTGGCTTCTACCTGTTTAACTGTGTTGTCCTGTAATTTTTAAGGGAGTTATTTATGTCCTACTTAATGTCTTCTAACATCATCATGAGTTGTGATTTTAAATCAAAATCTTGCCTTTCTGGTGTGTTGGGGTATCCAGGGCTTGCTCTGGTGTGGGAACTGTGTTCTGATGATGCCAAGTGACCTTGTTATCTGTTTCTTAGATTCTTGCCTTTTTTCTTTGGCCATCTGCTTAATTTTGGTGTTAGCTGATCTTGCTGTCTCTGACAGTGGCTTGACCTTCCTGTAATCATGTGTATCAACACTACTGGAAGACCCCCTCTCATCCAGAAGGGTCTGGATACAGAGAGCTGTGGACCAGGATTAGCTCAGGGCACAGGCAGAAACTGGAATGCTCCTGTCCCTGACTGCTCCTAGGTTCCTGTGTCTTCTTTGTCCAGGAATGTGAGCAGAAATGTTGGTCTTACCTGTGTTCTCAGGTATGTCAGAACTTCTGAAAATCCAGTTATCTCCCAACAGGTTCTGGGTAAAGAGAACTGTCGCACAAGACCAGCTGCAGGTGCAGTCAGAAACCAGAAGCACAAATTGCCTTTTCCAACTATGAAGAATTGAGTAGCAATTTTGAAGGAATTACAATGAATCTCTAGAATGCTTTCAGCAAGATGATCATTTTTACTATATTAATCTTGTCAATCCATGATCATGGGTGATCTTTCCAACTTCTAGGCTATTCTTTGATTTATTTCTTCAGAAATTTGAAGTTCTTGACATAGAAATCTTAAACCTGCTTGGTTAGAGTCAAACAAAAATATTTTATATTATTTGTGACTATTGTGAAGGGTATCATTTCCCTAAATTCTTTCTCAGCCTGTATATCTTTGAGTAGAGGAAGGCTAGTGATTGGTTTGAGATAATTTTGTATCTACCCACATTCCTGAAGTTGTTTATCAGGTTTAGGAGTTCTTTGGTAGAATTCTTGGGGTCATTTAAGTATACTACCATATCATCTGCAAATAGTTATATTTTGATTTCTTCCTTTCCAGTTTGTAAACCTTTGACATCCTTTGCTGTCTAATTGCTCTGGCTAGGAATTCAAGTACTGTATTGAATAAATATGGAGATAGTGAGCATCCTTGTCTAGTCCCAGATTTTAGTGGAATTGCTTAAAGTTTCTATCCATTTAGTTTGATGTGGGCTACTGTTAATTATATCTCCCTTTTCATTTCTAATTTTGTTAATCTGGATCCTGTCCATGTGATATTTGGTTAGTCTGGCAAAGGGTTTATCTATCTTCTTGATTTTCTCTAAGAACCAGCTTCTGGTTTGTTGATTCTTTGAATAGATTTTTTTTCCTACTCAGCTAATATCAGTCCTGACATTGATTATTTCCTGCCATCTACTCATCGAAGGATCTACTCCTCATGTGTGTATTTGCTTCTTTTTAATTCTAGACCTTTCAGGTGTGCTGTCAATCTGCTAGTGAATGCTCTCTTTAGTTTCTGTTTGGAAACACTCAGAGATATGAGTTTTCCTCTTAGCACTGTTTAAATTGTGTTGCATAAAGTGGGTATGTTGCACCTCATTTTCATTAATTTCTAAATAGTCTCTTATTTCTTTATTGGGTTCTTGATTAAGTCATCATGGAGTACAGCATTTTTCAGCTTCCATGTATGTGAACATTCTGTTGATTTTGTAGTCACTTAGTCCATGGTGATCTGAAGGAATGCATGGGATTTTTTTCCCCATCTTCTTGTATCCGTTGAGGCTTGTTTTGTGACTGATTATATGGTCAATTTTGGAGAAGGTACCATGATGGGCTGAGGATGAAATTCCTTTGTAATGAAATTTTGTATAGATATCTCTTAAAACCATTTGGTTCATAACTACTCTTAGTTTCACTATGTATGTTTAGTTTCTCTTTCCATGATCTGTCTGTTGATGGGAGTAGAATGATGAAGTCTCCTCCTGTTATTGTGTGTGGTGCAATGTATGTTTTGAGTTTTAGTAAAGTATATTTTATCAGTATGGATGTACTTGCATTTTGAGCATAGATGATCAGAATTGAGAGTTCATCTTGGTAGATTTTTTTCCTGAGTATACAGTATCCTTCCTTATCATTTTTTTGGATAACTTTTGGTTGAAAGTCTTTTTATTAGATACTAATATGCCTGTTCCTGCTTGTTTCTTTGGACCATTTGCTTGGTAATCTTTTTTTTCCAGCTCTTTACTCTGAGGTAGTGTCTGTCTTTGTACTGAGGTGCATTTTGTCTATGCAGCAAAATGTTGGGTTCTCTTTATGCATCCAGTCTGTTAGACTATGTCTTTTTATTGGGAAATTGAGTCTATTGATGTTGAGAGAAATTAAGAAATAGTGACTGTTTCTCCTGTTATTATTTTTCCATCTTTATTAAATTGAGTATTTCCTATTTACATTTCAACTGTTATTTCCCTTCCAGGTCTCTGGGCAAACATCTCCCTAACCCCTCCCTCTCCCCTCCTCTATGGGTGTTCCCCTCGCCATCCTCCCACCATTGTCGCCCTCCTCCCAACAATCATGATCACTGGGGGTTCAGTCTTGGCAGGACCAAAGGCTTCCTCTTCCACTGGTGCTCTTACTATACTATTCATTGCTGCCTATGAGGTTGGAGCCCAGGGGCAGTCCATGTATAGTCTTTGGGTAGTGGCTTAGTCCCTGGAAGCTATGGTTGGTTGTCATTGTTGTTCATATGGTGTCTCAAGCCCCTTCAAGCTTTTCAAGTCCTTTCTCTGATTCCTTCAACAGGGGTCCCATACTCAGTTCAGTGGTTTGCTGCTGGCATTTCCCTATGTATTTGCTGTATTCTGGCTGTCTCTCAGGAGAGATCTACATCCGGTTCCTCTCGGGCTGTACTTCTTTGCTGCATCCATCTTATCTAATTGGGTGGCTTTATATGTATGGGCCACATGTGGGGCAGGTTCTGAATGGGTGTTCCTTCTGCCTCTGTTCTAAACTTGGCCTCCCTATTCCCTCCCAAGGGTATTCTTGTTCCCCTTTTAAAGAAGGAGTGAAGCATTCACATTTTGGTCATCCGTCTTGAGTTTCATGTGTTCTGTGCATCTAGGGTAATTCAAGCATTTGGGCTAACAGCCACTTATCAATGAGTGCATACCATGTATGTCTTTCTGTGATTGGGTTAGCTCACTCAGGATGATATTTTCCAGTTCCAACCATTTGCCTACGAATTTCATAAAGTCATTGTTTTTGATAGCTGAGTAATATTCCATTGTGTAGATGTAACCACATTTTCTGTATCCATTCCTCTGTTGAAGGGCATCTGGGTTCTTTCCAGCTTCTGGCTATTATAAATAAGTCTGCGATGAACATAGTGGAGCACGTGTCTTTTTTATATGTTGGGGCATCTTTTGGGTTTATGGCCAAGAGAGGTATAGCTGGGTCCTCAGGTAGTTCAATGTCGAATTTTCTGAGGAACCTCCAGACTGATTTCAAGAAGGGCTGTACCAGTCTGCAAGCCCACAAACATTGGAAGAGTTTTCTTCTTTCTCCACACCCTTGGCAGCATTTACTGTCACCTGAGTTTTTGATCTTAGCCATTCTCACTGGTGTGAGATGAAATTTCAGGGTTGTTTTGATTTGCATGTCCCTTATGACTAAAGATGTTGAACATTTCTTTAGGTGTTTCTCAGCCATTCAGCACTCCTCAGCTATGAATTCTTTGTTTAGTTCTGAAGCCAATTTTTTAATAGGGTTATTTGTCTCCCTGAGATCTAACTTCTTGACTTCTTTATTTATTTTGGATATAAGCCCTCTATCAGTTGTAGGATTGGTAAAGATCTTTTCCAAATCTATTGCTTGCCATTTCATCCTAACAACAGTGTCTTTGCCTGACAGAAGCTTTGCAGTTTTATGAGATCCCATTTGTCCATTCTTGATCTTAGAGCATAAGCCGTTCGTGTTTTGTTCAAGAAATTTTCACCAGTGCCCATGTGTTCGAGATGCTTCCCCATGTTTTCTTCTTAGTTTGAGTGTATGTAGTTTGATGTGGAGGTCCTTGATCCACTTGGACTTAAGCTTTGTACAGGGTGATAAGCATGGATCGATCTGCATTCTTCTACATGCTGTCCTCCAGTGGAACCAGCACCATTTGCTGAAAATGCTATCTTTTTTCCATTGGATGGTTTTGGCTCCTTTCTCAAAAATCAAGTGACCATAGGTGTGTGGGTTCATTTCTAGGTCTTCAATTCTATTCCCCTGGTTTATCTGCCTGTCTCTGTACCAATACCATGCAGTTTTTTATCACTATTGCTCTGTAATACTGCTTGAGTTCAGGGATAGTGATTCCCCCGGAAATATTTTATTGTTGAGGATAGGTTTAGCTATCCTTGGGTTTTTGTTATTCCAGATGAATTTGCAAATTCTTCTGTCTAACGATCTGAAGAATTGAATTGGTATTTTGATGGCGATTGCACTGAATCTGTAGATTGTTTTTGGTAAATTGGCCATTTTTACTACATTAATCCTGCCAATTCATGAGCATGAAACATCTTTCCATCTTCTGGGGCCTTCTTTTACTTGTTTCTTCAGAGGCCTGAAGTTCTTATCATAGAGATCTTTTACTTGCTTGGTTAATGTCACACCGAGGTACTTTATACTATTTGGGACTATTATGAAGGGTACCGTTTCCCTAATTTCTTTCCTGGCTTGTTTCTCATTTGTGTAGAAGAAAGCTACTGATGTATTTGAGTTACTTTTATACCCAGCCACTTTGCTGAAGGTGTTTATCAGGTTTAGTAGTTCTCTGGTGGAACTTTTGGGATCACTTAAATATACTATCATATCATCTGCAAATAGTGATATTTTGACTTCTTCTTTTCCAAACTGTATCCCTTTGATCTTCTTTTGTTTTCTGATTGCTCTGGCTAGGACTAATTTAATAAGTAGGGAGAGAGTGGGCAGCCTTGTCTAGTCCCTGATTTTTGTGGGATGCTTCAAGTTTATCTCCATTCAGTTTGATGTTAGCTACTGGTTTGCTGTATATAGCTTTTACTATGCTTAGGTATGGGCCTTGAATTCCTATTCTTTCTAGGACTTTTATCGTGAAGGTGTGTTGAATTTTGTCAAATGCTTCCTCAGCATCTAATGAAGTGAACATGTGGTTTTTATCTTTCAGTTTGTTTATATAGTGGATTACATAGATGGTTTTCTGTATATTAAACCATCCCTGCATGCTTGGGATGAAGTCTACTTGATCATGATGGATGATGGTTTTGATGTGCTCTTGAATTCGGTTTGCCAGAATTTTATTGAGTATTTTTGCATCAATATTTATAAGGGAAATTGGTCTTAATTTCTATTTCTTTGTTGGGTCTTCGTGTAGTTTAGGTATAAGAGTAATTGTAGCTTTATAGAAGGAATTCAGTAGGGCTCCATCTGTTTCAATTTTGTGGAATAGTTTGGATAGTATTGGTATGAGGTCTTCTATGAAAGTCTGCTAAAATTCTGCACTGAGCCCATCAGGATCTGGGCTCTTTTTGGTTGGGAGACCTTTAATGACTGCTTCTATTTCCTCAGGAGTTATGGGGTTGTTTAAATGGTTTATCTGTTCCTGATTTAACTTTGGTATCTGCTATCTGTCTAGGAAATTGTCCATTTCCTGCATATTTTCAAGTTTTGCTGAATATAGGCTTTTGTAGTAGGATTTGATAATTTTTGTAATTTCCTCTGATTCTGTAGTTATGTCTTTCTTTCAATTTCTGATTTTGTTAATTTGGACACACTCTTTGTGTCCTCTCATTAGTGTGGCTAAGGGTTTATCTATCTTGTTGATTTTCTCAAAGAACCAACTTTTGGTTCTGTTGATTCTTTCTATGGTCCTTTTTGTTTCTACTTCGTTGTTTTCAGTTCTGAGTTTGATTATTCCCTGCCTTCTACTCCTCCTGGATGTATTTGCTTCTTTTTGCTTTAGAGCTTTTAGGTGTACTGTCAAGCCACTGATATGTGCTCTCTCCTGTTTCTTTCTGCAGGCTCTCAGCTCTATGAGTTTTCCTCATAGCACAGCTTTCATTGTGTCTCACAAGTTTGGGTATGTTGTATCTTCTTTTTCATTAAATTCTAAGAAGTCTTTAATTTCTTCCTTTATTTCTTCCTTGACCAGGTTATCATTGAGTAGAGCATTGTTCAACTTCTATGTATATGTGGGCGTTCTTCCCTTATTGTTATTGAAGACCAGGTTTAGCCTGTGGTGGTCTGATAGGACGCATGGGATTATTTCTGTCTTTCTATATCTGTTGAGGACTGTTTTATGACCAATTGTATGGTCCATTTTGGAGAAAGTACCATGAGGTGGTGAGAAGAAGGGTATCCTTTTGTTTTAGGATAGAATGTTCTATAAACAATTATTAAGTCTATCTGCTTCATGACTTCTCTTAGTCTGTCTATGACTCTGTTTAATTTCTGTTTCCATGATCTGTCCATTGATGAGAGTGGGAAGTTGAAATCTCCTACCAATATTGTGTGAGGTGCCATGTGTGCTTTGAGCTTTAGTAAGGTTTCTGTTATGTATGTAGGTGCTTTTGTATTTGGACCATAGATATTTAGGATTGAGAGTTCATCTTGGTGAATTGTTCCTTTGATGAATATGGAGTGTCCTTCCTTATCTTTTTTGATGACTTTTAGTTGAAAATCAATTTTATTCAATATTAGAATGGCTACTCCAGCTAGCTTTTTCAGACCATTTGCTTGGAAAGATGTTTTCCAGCCTTTCACTTTCTTTATCTCTTTCACTTTCAGCATCTCTTTCTTTAGGTTAGGGAAGTTTTCTCCTATGATTTTCTTGAACATATTTACTGGTCCTTTGAGCTGGGAGTCTTCACTCTCTTCTATACCTATTATCTTTAGCTTTGATCTTCTCATTGAGTCCTGGATTTCTTGTATGTCTTGAACCAGTAGTTTTTTCCTATTTACATTATCAATGACAGTTGTGTCATTGATTTCTATGGAATCTTCTGCTCCTGAGATTCTCTCTTCTATCTCTTGTATTCTGTTGGTGATTCTTGTATCTATGGCTCCTTGTCTCTTCCTTTGGTTTTCTATATCCAGAGTTGTTTCCCTGTGTTCTTTCTTTATTGCTTCTATTTCCATTTTTAATTCCTTCACATGTTTGGTTGTGTTTTCCTGGAATTTTTTCAGGCATTTTTATGATTCCTCTCTATAGGTTTCTATTTGTTTATTTATGTTTTCCTGCATTTCTCTAAGAGAGTTCTTTATGTCTTTCTTGAAGTCCTCCAGCATCATGGTCAAGTATGATTTTAAATCAAGATTTTGCTTTTCTGGTGTGTTTGGATATTCAGTGTTTGCTTTGGTGGGAGATTTGGGCTCCAATGATGCCATGTAGTCTTGGTTTCTGTTGCTTGGGTTCCTGAGCTTGCCTCTTGCCATCAGGTTGTCTGTGGTATTACCTTGCTCTGCTATTTCTGACAGTGGCTAGAACGTTTTATAGGCCTGTGTGTCAGGAGTGGTGTAGTCCTGTTTTCCTGTTTTCTTTCAGCCAGTTATGGGAACAGTGTGTTCTGCTTTTGGGCATGTAGTCTTTCCTGTCTACTGGTCTTCAGCTGTTCCTGTGGGCATGTGTCCTGAGTCCACCAGGCAGGTTGCTTGTAGTAGAAAAGTTGATCTTACCTGTGATCCCTCAGCTCAAGTTTCTCATGGGGGGCTGCTTTTGATCTCTCCAGGAGGGCTGCAATCAGGAGGGCCTGTGCTGCCTTTTCCCTGCAACTCACATTCACCGGGGTCCCAGATGAAGTTAGGTATTTTCCTCTGGAGTCAGAAATGTGGGCAGAGTGTAGTCTCTTCTGGGTTCCCAGGCTTGTCTGCCTCTCTGAAGGTTTAGCTCTCCCTCCCACTGGATTTGGGTGCAGAGAACTGTTGGTTGGGTCCCTTCATGTCTGGGTGGTGTCTGGACTGCAGGGGACCTGCTGCTAGAGTGCCCCTATCTTCTGGTTCCCAGAGGCCCTATTCAGTTTCCTCTTGGGCCAGGGATGTGAGCAGGGGTGGGCAATATTGGTGGTCTCTCCCGCTGTGCAGTCTCAGGAGTGCCCACCTGTCCAGGTGGTGAGCTCTCTCTCCCAAGGCTTTGGGAGCAGGGAGCTGTCAGCCGGGATCAGGGAGGTTGGGGCTCCAGCTAAAAACCGGAAGTGTCCAGTCCCAGAGGAATTTTGCCTCTGTGTGTCCTGAGTCCTCCAGGCAGGTCACTTGGAGCAGAAAAGTTGGTCTTACTTGTGGTCCTGCGGCTCAAGTTGCTTGTTGGGGGGCTGCTTTTGAGCTCTCTGTGAGGGCGGCAACCATGAGGCCCTGCACTGCCTTTTCCCGGGACACCTCCCCTCATCCACCAGGGTCCCGATGACATTAGGTTGTTTCCTCTGGAGTCAGAAATGTGGACAGAGTGTAGTTTCTTCTGGCTTCCCAGGTGTGTCTGCCCCTCTGAAGGTTTACCTCTCCCTCCCACGGGATTTTGGTGCAAAGAACTGTTGATCGGGTCCCTTCAGGCCTGGGTGGTGTCTGGACCACAGGGGACCTGCCGCTCGAGTTTCCTGTTATTTTTGTTGTTAGAGGTGGAATTATGTTTGTGTGTCTCTCTTCTTTTGGGTTTATTGCAGGAAGATTATTTCTTGCTTTTTCGAGGATGTAGTTTCTCTCCTTGTGTTAGAGTTTTCCATTTATCATCCTTTATAGGACTGGATTTGTGGAAAGGTATTATGTAAATTTGTGTTTGTTGTGAAATATGTTGATTTCTCCATCTATGTTTTTTTTTTATTTCTCCATCTATGTTAATTGAGAGTTTTGCTGGGTATAGTAACCTGGGCTGGCATTAATGTTTTCTTTCTTTCTGTATGACATTTGTCCAGTATCTTCTGGCTTTCATAGTCTCTGTTGAGAAGTCTGGTATGATTCTGATATGTCTGACTTCATATGTTACTGGACCTTTCCCCCTTACTACTTTTAATATTCTTTCTTTGTTTTATGCATAGTTAAATAATATGTTGGTAAAGAATAGTTAATAATAATAGTTTGTTTAGAATATGATAAATAACTTCTAGCATATATTCATAGAAACACATTTAATATAATTTTACAATTAATGTGACAATCTTAAAATGTTCCTGTACTAATGCATAATTGACAAATATTATTTAATATTTCAACTTCAGGCATTTTTAAAATTCAGAGATTTTTACATGTATGATTGTTGGAGGTGGAGAAACATTGGGGAATTAGTAAGCTTCCAAACTAACCCACTTAGAACAAACTCAGAACTACTAACAGTAATGAATTTACACATATTCAGAGAAGAAATGTTTGCTTATTTATTTTACAATCAGTTGACTAAAACAAAGCAAAATTCCAAGGAAAATCTGAAACTTGAATGAGAAGTCTCTGTCAAAGGAAGCTTAAGACTGAGTACATATTTCTGCATCCAGTTTGATTAGTAATATTTTGCTCAAGAAATAAGGTGTTACTCTTACCAAGCAAGTGAAAGATCTGTTTGTCAAGAACTCCAAGTCTCTGAAGAGAGAAATTGAACAAGACTCATGTAATCAAAATAAAAAGTGTCATCATTAACAAAAACAAATCCAGATAATTTGCCTGGTTTTTCCTTCTCCAATAGATGTTAGACTTTCCCCCAAACCACTGTGTAATATTGAGTTTATAAGCATTCTTCAAAAAGATTTTAAATAGAATCTTTAAAAATGTTGGTTCAGGTAATGCTATTTCTTTATAAGCATATTTACAAAAAGAAAGTTTTCATTATTTGTTCCAGTTCTATTCAGTTAATGCTATAAAATAATCTGACAAATAGCAACTTAGGAAAGAAAATGTCAATTTTATCTTACAAGTGAATGTTATACTCCTTTAGAGGAGAGATGTCCAGGAAGTAGGAACATAAAACAGTTAGTCACATCATATCCACCACCAGGAACACAAAGCAAACGCCGGTGTGCTTAGCTACTTAACATAATCTATGCACTTTCATTGACTTCAGGATCAAATTCAGGAAATGGTACCACCAACAAGACGATGGGCATGAATACATCAATTATTAGTGTCAAGTTGGTTCTTCTTGTACATACAAGCTGATCATTATGGGAGAGAGCATATAAATGACTAGATTTAGAATGAAAATCTTTTAAAATTAAAAATTCTTCCATCAAGAGATGGGTCATTTCGAAAGCATTTGCTATGTAAGCACAAGTTCCTGAGTTCAACCATAACCCACATAAAAGATCAAGGTATGGTGGATAAGAATGCAATTTCACTATTTAATAGGGAAGTAAGTGCATCTCTGGGGCATGCTGGCCAAAATATCCTTGCCTGCTTGGGGAAACATGCCTCAGTAAAAGACTGATTCAAAAACATAAGGTAGATGCTTCCTGGAGAACAGTACTACAGTACTTGAGGTTGTGTTCTGCCTCCACAAACTATATATATACATATATATATATATATATATATATATATATATATATATATGCCAACATAGCTGTCTGATCTTTCTCTTTTCTGTCCCATTGATCTTACTTCTTTATTTTTTTCTAGCATGATTCAAACGGCTATCCATACTCTGAATATTCATCACCAATTTATCATAGGAATGGGGACTGGACCATGGCCGCTTATTTCTTGCATAAGAGCAAAGCAAAAAGGAGAAATGATGAAGAATGTCCCATTGTTTTATGAATATTAACTCTGTAACATAATAAAATCAGTTCAATTCATGCACCTGCTAATTGGTGAAGGCAGATTGCACATTTTGTAATTGGGGAGAGTTGGTTACACAAGAAAGTTCATATTTAAGCGGGGTTATTATCAATATATCACCTGTATTAGCTTCTGCCCCTACACAAGTGTTCATTATTAAGCAGATACCACAAAACTTACTGAATATTGTACTCTGAAATGTGTGAGTGCTGCTTGGGAGCAGTTTCCAAGCTACCTCCTGGGAGTGTGTGTACACTTAAAGGGATTTAAGAGTAGAAAGTTTTCACTTAAGCAAGTCCCATTAAACAATTCACACACTAAAATAATGGGAGAAATATTTCTTTACCAACTTCACCCACGCTTGGTAGAGCAATCTGCTCCTAAAGCACAGATATCATTAGGTATTACTGATGCTATAGAGAATAATTTCGTTCCTGTCTGGACTCTACTTCTCATAATCACATTTGAGAGAAAGACAGTTCAATGGATAATTGTAGTATAGAGTATATTAGGAATGCCAAAAATTTTTTCCAACACCTTTAAGATTCATTTAAGATCTACCTGGGAATAAACAAAGGAAGTACTTGCCCTCACACTATTACACTTATGCAGTTAAAGAACCATTGAAATTCACAAATTTATGTGATGCTTCAATGTTTTTATTAGCACATTACAACTGGATTCCATAATGATGTTTTCATATATGTATGTAGTACATATTGATCATATTCATTGTATCACACCCTCTGCCCTTCCCACAACTGCTTTTTCTTTTCTCTTCCCAGAGAGCCCCACATTTACTTTCACGTCTTTACTTCCAATGCTTTGAGTGTTAGGCTTGATTACAGGGACATAATGAAGCATTTGTTCACTGTTAAGGGCCCCTTAACAGTGGCTACACCAAAAATAAAATGTCTTCACTTCCATCAGAGAGAGGTGGGAACAAAGTTTAGATTTCAATATATCTCTCATTAAAAGCCACCTTAAAACCCACATATATCTATATGTACATATAGATATATATTAAAACATCATTTCAGGTTTTAAGCAAAACTCAATTTTTTATATTATTTTCTGCTAAAATATGTCTTCAAACCTATTCTTCCAATGCCATTCTTTTTACTTTTTTATTTTTGGATATTTTATGCATTTACATTTAAAATGTTATCCCCTTTCTTCCCTCTATCATACTTCCTCCCCCTCCCCCTGTTTCTATAAGGATGCTCCCACTCCCACAAACCCACTGCCACCTCAACCTCAATGTACTGGAATTCCCCTACATTAGGAAAACAAGTCTTTACAGGACCAAGGGCTTTTCTTTATGTTGATGCTGAACAGAGTCATCCTCTGCTATATATGCAGTTTAAGCCAAGGGTACCTCCATGTGTACACATTGGTTGGTGATTTAGTCACTGGGAGCTCTGGTAGGATCTGGTTGGTTGATGTTGTTCTTCCTAGGAGGTTGCAACCACTTCAGTTCTTCCAGTCCTTTCTCTAACTCCTTTGAGATCCCCATGCTCAGTCCAATGGTTAGCACCAAGCATCCTTACTCGTCTCTATCTCTAAGGCTCTAGCAAAGCCTCTCAGGAGACATCCATATCTGGCTTCTGTCAGCAAACACTTAAAATCAGCAATAGTGACTGGGTTGGTTGTTGCATATTGGATGGATCCCCATTAGGGGAGTTTCTTCATGACGTTTTCTTCACTCCCTGCTCCATTCTTTGTCCCTGCATTTCCTCCCATGAGTATTTTGTTCTCCCTTCTAAGAAGAACTAAAGCATTCATATTTTTGTGTTTCTTTTTCTTGAGTTTTATATAATCTGTGAATTTTTTCTTTGGCATTCCTAGCTTTTGGACTAATATCCACTTATTAGCAAGGGTATGCCATGTATGTTTTTTGTGATTGGGTTACCTCACAAAAATTTCATGATGTCATTTTTTAATAGCTGAGTAATAATACTCCATTGTGCAATTGTATCACATTTTCTGTATCCATTACTCTGTTGAAGGGCATCTGGATTCTTTCCATCTTCTAGCTATTACAAATAAGGCTGCTATGAACACAATGGGGCACCTATCCATGTTACATTGTTGGAGTATCTTTGGTTGTATGCTCAGGAGCAGTATAGCTGGGTCCAATTTTCTGAGGAGTCACCAGGCTGCTTTCCAGAATGGTTGTACTACCTTGCAATCCTACCAAAAATAAAGTAGTGTTCCTATTTCCCCACATCCTCTCTGGCATCTACTATAACCTGAGTTTTTCATCTTAGCCATTCTGATTAGTGTGAGGTGGTATCTCAGGGTTGTTTTGATTTGCATTCCCTGATGACTATTGATAATGAACATTTCTGTAGGTGCTTCTTATCCATTCAGTATTCCTCACTTGAGAAAAGTTCGTTTAGCTTTGTACCCCATTTTAATGAGATTATTCAGTTCTCTGAAATCTAACTTCTTGAGTTCTATGTATATATTAGCTATTAGACCTCAATCAGAAACATGATTTGTACAGATCTTTTGCCAATAGTTGGTTGCCATTTTGTCTTTTTGCCTTAGAGAAGCTTTATAATTTTTTGAGGTACCATTTGTTCATTCTTGATCTTAGAATATAAGCCATTGTTCTGTTCAGGAAAATGTGCCCTGTGACTATGCATTCTAGGTTCTTCCGGCTTTTCTCTTCTAATGTTTTAATGTATATGGTATTATGTGGAGGTCGTGACCTACTTGGGCATGAGCTTTGTACAAAGAGATAAGAATGGGCATTCTCCATGTTTACGTTCAGGAGAACCAGCACCATTTGTTGAAAATGCTGTCTTTTTTTTTCCCTGTGTAGAGTTTTACATCCTTTGACAAAGATCAAGTGCCCATAGGTGTGTTGGTTCATTTCTGGTTCTTCAATTCTATTCCACTTATCTACCTGCCTGTCTCTGTACCAATACCATGCATTTTTCTCATGATTACTTTGTAATATAGCTTGAGGATAGGGATTGTGTTTCACCCAAAGTTCTATTATTGTTGAGAATAGTTTTCACAATCCTGGGTATTTTGTTTTTGTTGTTTTGTTTTGTTTTGTTTGTTATTCCAATTGAATTTGCAAATTGCTCTTTCTAACTCTATAAAAAATTCAGTTGGAATTTTTACTAAGATTGCTTTGAATGTGTAGATTGCTTTCAGCAAGATGGGAATTTTTATTATATTAAACCTGTCAATTCATAATCATGGAGATCCTTCCTTCTTCTGAGATCTTTTTGATTTCTTTCTTCAGAGACTTGAAGTTCTTAACATAGAGATAATATACTTGCTAGGTTAGAGTCACACCGTGGTATTTTACATGATTTGCGATTATTTTGAAGGGTGTTATTTACCTAATTTCTTTCCTAGCCTCTTTATCCTTCGAGTAGAGGAAGTTTACTGATTTGTTTGAGTTAATTTTATATCCAGTCAATTTGCTGAAGTTGTTTATCTGGTTTAGGACATTTCTGATGGAATTTTTGGGGTCACTTAATTATAATATCATATTATTTGCAAATAGGGATACTTTGACTTGTTCATTTCCATTTTGTATCCTTTTGACCTCCTTTCGCTGTACAATTGCTCTGGCTAAGACTTCAAGTGCTATACGGAATAGGTAGGGAGTGGGCAGCCTTGTCCAGTTCTTGATTTTAGTGGGATTGCTTTAAGTTTCTATCTATTTCATTTGATGTTGGTTACTAATTTGCTGTATATAGCTTTTGCTATGTTTAGGTATGAATTCCTGATTTTTGCACAAGTTCTGTCATGAAGGTGTGTTGAATTTTGTCAGATGCTTTCTCTGCATGTAATGAAATGATCATGTTTTGTTTGTTTGTTTGTTTGTTTGTTTGTTTGTTTGTTTGAGTTTCTTTATATAGCAGATTAGGCTGATGGATTTCCGTATACTGAACTATCCTTGTATCCCTGGGATGAAGCCTACTTTTCCATGGTGAGTTATTGTTGTGATGTGTTCTTGGATTCAGTTTGCTATAATTTTATTGATTATTTTTGCATTAATATCCATAAGGGAAATTGGTGTGAAATTCTCTTTTTTGGTAAGGTCCTTATGTGGTTTGGGTATAAGCATAATTGTAGCTTCAAAGAAGAATTTGTTAGTGTTCTTTCTGTTCCTATTTTGAGAATGGAATTTTGTAGACTATTGGTATTAGCAGTTCATTGAGGGTCTGGTAGAAGTCTGCACTAAATCTATCTGGTCCTGAACTGTTTTTTTCATTTATTTATTTATTTATTTATTTATTTATTTATTTATTTATTTATTTATTTATTTATTTTGGTTGAGAGACTTTTAATGACTGCATCTATTTCTTTTGTTGTTATGGAACTGTTTACATGGTTTAGCTGATCCCAATTTAACTGTAGTATCAGATATCTCTCTAGAAAATTATTCATTTCATCCAGATATTACAGTTTTTTGATTGTAGACTTTTGTAATAGGATATGATAATTTTTAGAATTTCCTCAGTATCTTTTGCTATGTCTCACTTGTCATTTCTAAATTTGTTAATTTGGATACTGTCTATGTGCCCTGTGGTTATTCTGGATAAGGGTTTCTCTATCATATTGATGTTTTAAAAGAACCAGCTTCTGGTTTTGTTGATTCTTTCTAAACTTCTTTTTGTTTCTACTTGCTTGCTTTCAGTTCTTAGTTTGATTATCTCCTGCAGTCTGCACCTCTTGTGTGTATTTGCTTCTTTTTATTCGAGAGTGTTCGGGTGTACTGTCAAGCTGCTAGTGCATGCTCTTTCCAGCTTCTTTTTGTAGTGCTCAGAGGTATGAGTTTTCCTCTTATCACTGCTTTCACTGATTCCCATAAGTTTCAAATGGTGTGCCTTCATTTTAATTAAATTCTAAAAAGTCTTTTGTTTCTTTATTTCTTCCTTGACCAAGTTATCACTGAGTACAGCATTGTTCACCTTAAATGTGTATGTATGTGGCTTTTCTGTTATTTTTTGTTGTTATTGAAGACAAGTCTTAGTCTGTGATGATCTGATAAAATGCATGGGATTTTTTTCAATCTTCTTATGTCTGTTGAGGCTTTTTTTGTGACCAATTATATGGTCAATGTTGAAGAAAGTACCATGAGGTAATGAGAAGAAGGTATGTTCTTTTGTTTTAGAATGAAATGTTCAATAGATAAATGTTAAATTCATTTGGTTCATAACTTCTGTTAATTTCTCTCTGTATCAGTTTAGGTTTTGTTTCCACAATCTGTCCATTTGATGAGAATAGAGTGTTGTAGTCTTGTTATTGTGTCTGTTGCAATATACATTTTGAGCTTTAGTAAAGTTTCTTTTATGAATGTGGTTGTGCTTGCATTTGGAGCATAGATGTTCTGAATTGACAATTCATCTTGGTAGAATTTTCCTTTAGTGACTATGAAGTGTCCTGCTTTATTGATTTTTATAACTTTTGATTGAAATTCTATTTTATTCAATATTAGAATGGCTACTCTAGCATGTTTCTTGAGATTATTTGCTTGGAAAAAAATTTCCAGCTTTTACTCTGAGGTGGTCTCTGTCTTTGTTACTGAAGTGTGTAGAGAGCGGCACGGTGAAACAAAGATGGCGCCGACATCCAGCCTTGTCTGGATTCGACAACTTACTGCGCATGTGCAGGCTTGTCCCCTTGCTAGGGCTCCCTCTAGTGGTGAACAGCAGTACTGCACATGTGCAGTTTATGCACCAGGTGTCAGTTGACCGTTAATATGCTAATGAGGTGATTCATTCTCCGCCAATCCCTGGAGGACAAGTAGTGGGGTGATCCATGCCCCACCAATCCCTGAGAGATAATTAGCATACTGTTGTCTATATAAGCCGAGCGATTTTGCTGCTTGGGGTCCCTGTTCAAGAGAGCTATAACACTAAGAAGAGCTGTAACACTGAGAAGAGCTGTAACACTAAGAAGAGCTGTAACACTAAGAAGAGCTGTAACACAGTAAAGGCTTGCTCGCAGAAGAATCCTGTTGCCACGAGTCGTTCTTGCTGGCGGGACATTGGGCGCGCGACAGAAGTGTGTACAGAATAGTGTTGGGTCCTCTTTATATATCCATTCTCCTAGTCTGTGTCTTTTTATTGGGGAATAGAGCCCATTGATGGTAAGAGATAGTAAGGAATAGCAGTTGTTGTTTCCTGTTACTTTTGCTGTTAGATGTGGAATTATGTTTGTGTGGCTATGTTCTTTTGGGTTTGTTGAAAGAAGATTACTTTCTTTGTTTCTCTAGGGTGCAGTTTCCTAACTTGTATCAGAATTTTGCATTTATGATCCTTTGTAGTGCTTGATTTGTGGAAAGATACTGTGTAAATTTGATTTTGTCATGGAATATCTTGATTTCTCCATTTATGGTAATTGAGAGCTCTGCTAGATGTAGTAGCTTTTGTTGGCATTTGTGTTCTCTTAGGGTCTGTATGAAATCTCTCCAGGATCTTACAGCTTCCATAGTCTCTGCTGAGAATTCTGGTTTAATTCTGGTATGTCTGCCTGACTTTTTTTTCTTACTCTTTTTAATATTCTTTCCTTGTTTTGTGTATTTAGTGTTCTGAATACTATTCGACTGGAGGAAATGTTTTTGTTTGTTTGTTTGTTTGTTTTTTCTTTTGTTTTGTTTTTTTTCCATTCTGTTTGGAGTTCTTAATCTTCTTGTATGTTACGTTTTGGGCATCTCATTCTTTAGGTTAGGGAACTTTCCTTTATAATTTTGTTGAAGATATCTGTTCTTTTAAGTAGAGACTCTTTGCTCTTTTCTATACTTATCATCCTTAAATTTTTGTCTTCTCTCTGTGTCCTGGATTTTCTGCATGCTTTGGGTTAAGAGCTTTTTGCATTTTCTTTGACTATTGTGTCAATGTTTTCTATGGTATTTTCTGCACTTGAGTTTTTCTCTTCTATTTCTTTTATTCTGTTGACGATTCTTGCATATATGACTCCTGATCTCTTTCCTAGGTTTTCTACATCCAGGGTTGTCTCCCTTTGTGATTTCCTTATTGTTTCTTTTTTCATTTTTAGATTCTGGATTGTTTTGTTCAATTATTTTACATGTTTGTTAGTGTTTTCCTGTAGCTTTTTAAGGAATTTTTATGTTTCCTATTTAAAGACTTTTACTTATTTACCTGTGTTGTCTGTATTTCTTTAAGTGAGTTATTTACATCCTCCTTAAAGTCCTCTATCATCATGATGAAGTGTGATTTTAAATCCAAATCTTGGTTTTGTGTTGTGTGCAGATATCTAATATTTGCCGTGGTGGAGAACTGGGTCTGATGATGCCAAGGTATCTTGGTTTCTGTTGCTTAGGTTCTTGTTCTTGCCTCTTGACATCTGGCTATCTCTGTTCTTAATTGATCTTGGTGTCTCTGACTGGAGCTTGTCTGCTGGTGGGCCTGTGAGCCTGTAATCTTAGGATTGACAGCAGTCCAGGGAAACCTGTTCTCTCCTGGCAGGGTTTGGGTCTAAAGTACTACAGCACAGCCTTAGCTCTGGGCTAAGGAGACCTGATGGTCATGTTGCAGGTTTCCCAGTGGCTCCCACATCCTGTGTGCTTCAGTTGGGCTTCTCCTTGGACAATCAGTTGAGTGAATGTGGAGTTCCACATGTTGACTTAGGAGTGAGTGTGCTTCTGGTAGTCCACCTCTCTGTGGGTAGGCTTTGGGTCAGAAGGGTTGTAGGACAGCCTTAGCTCTGGGTGCTCTCCTATTCCATTCTTAGCATGATTATTTCTTAGTGTAATTGTCTCTCTAAAAAAATAATTGTTGTTGATATGGATATGTGGGGGGTGGGAGAAAGAAAGAGAGAGAGAGATATATGCTGTGTTATTGAATAAAATATATCATTAATCAAAATTTTTACTATGTATAACTGAGAAACCACTCTGAATTCTGGACATGTATAAGTTGTCAAATAAGTCATAAATACAGGTTACTTACTGAGTATATGTAAGGCATTTGCTTGAGCCCTAGCATTACATACATAAGTCAACAAATAAATCACTCTACATAAACAAATGACATCATACAAGTGTCCTATGTTAAAATATAATAGCAAAGGGAAAAGGTGAACATATTTATCTGTGGTTGAATTTGTAGCTCTGTGGACTGTGTGAATGAATATTTTTATCTAGAAATCTAATGAGTAAGATGTTGTCAAAGCTTCAGGTTAGTTGATTCTGTTGGTCTTCCTGATGAGTTCCCATCCCCTTAGGGCTCCAATTCTTTCTTTTATTCTTTCATGAAAGTCCCCAAGCTCCATGTACTGTTTGACTGTGGCTTTTTACATATGTATGAGTAAATTGGTGGGTGGAGCCTCCCAGAGGACTGCCATGATAAACTCATGTCTGCAAGCATAACAATATCCATAGTAGTGTCAGGTGTTGTTTCTTGTTGATGGGTCTCAAGTTTGAGTGGTTATTGATGGATACATTCTTTTAGCTGGGCTGCCTTGTCTGGCCTCAGTGGAAAAGGCCATGCCTAGCCTTGAAAAGAACTGAAGTGCCATGGTATGGAGATACCCAGGGAGGATACCATTAATTCAGAGGAAAGGGGGGTAAGGGCAAATATTATGTAAAGTGACTTTGTAAAAAAAAGAACAAAAAAACTAAATAAAAACATATATTTATATATGTGATATATACAAACACATATATACTGGGTACTGGGTATCACAGTCCGATGAGCAGAATCATTTGACAGTAACTTTATTATGCTGAGCCATTTGCTGGTCCCCATCTTAACATTTATTAATATGTATATTTTGTATTGTATATTAAAATTAAAATATGACAAAAAAGAAAATAGGCATACTAAGCTGTGATCTCAAAGTCTTCAAGTGGTTGTACAAGTCAGCTTTCTTGTGAGAGTTTTGCTATCTTTCTCTTAAAAGTTTAGCATATATTGAGATTTGGTTTGGAATCTCCATCTGTCCTTAATTTCCTTACATAGACAGGGATGATCTTAAACTTCTCATCCTTTTGTCTCTATCCATTGAATGCTAAGACCGTAGCAATAAATATGGCACTGGATTTATGGAAAGTGGGATGTTGGATACAGAGCTTCCAGATTCCTAGATAAGTACAGTCCTGACTGAGACATCCTCAGGTCAAACATGAGCTATATTTGATAGTTCCTTTTTTTAGATTTATTACCTCTCACAGCTCCCTGTACCCAAATTTCGTGGGGGAGAGAAGTGAACTCCCAGGAGTTTGGACTTTCCTGAGGCCACAGGACAGACTGCCATTTCTGCCCACTTCTGCCCACATTCATGGCCCAAGAGGAAACTGCATAGGGCCTCTGGATATGGAAATATAGGAACAGTCAGAGGCAAGAACCTGCTGGTTTCTGCCTTTGCCCTGAACTGAACTAAACCAATAACAGCTCCCTGCACCCAAATCCCCAGGGGAAGAGAGCTGGAGCCTCAAAAGTGTGGACACTCTAGAGAATTCAAAGGAGACTACTACTTTCTGCCCACATTCCTGACCCAAGAGGAAATTGCTTAGTGCTATCTGTACCTAGTACAAGTACCTAGGACCAGTCAAGGGCAGGACCCTTTGGGTTTCTGCCTACACCAAGAATTGAAAGCCAGTCACCAGGAGCACCTACACACATGAGAGCAAAACTCTCTGTTCCCAGAAGCAGCTGAAAGAAAACAGGTCTACAGGAGTGCTGACATACAGTCCTAGAGGAGTGCCAAGCCTCTTTAAGAGACAGCAAGACAAGCTAAAATCAGAGAAAACCTGATGGCAAGAGGGAAGCACAGAAAACTAAGCTTCAGAAACCAAGTCAACTTGGCATGATCATACCCCATTCCTCCCACCAAAGCAAATACTGGATATCCAAACACACTGGAAAAGCAAGATTTTGACTGAAAACCACATTTTATGATGATGATGGAGGACTTTAAGAAAGACATAAATAACTCTTTTCACTAATTACAGGACAACACAATTAAAAAAGTAGCAGCCTTAAAGAGGAAACACAAAATTCCTTAAGGAATCCCTGAAAGAATTATGGGCAAATACAACCAAACAGGAGAAGGAAATGAACAAAACCATACAGGATTTAAAAATGGAAATAGAAACAATAAAGAAAGCACAAAGGGAGACAACACTGGAGATAAAAAAAAAACATGGGGAAGAGGTCAGGAGACACAGATGCATGCATCACCAACAGAATACAGATATTTATAGAATATTTCATTCTAAAACAAGAGAATATACTTTCTTCTAAGCATCTCATGGGACCTTCTCCAAAACTGACCATATCCTATCAGATATGGTCCCATGCATCCTATGAGATAAGCACAGAATAAGGCTGGTCTTCAATAACAACAAAAATGACAGAAAGCCCACATATACATGGAAGTTGAACAATGCTCTATTCAATGATAACTTGGTAAGGAGGAAATAAAGAAATTATACCCTTTGTAGATTTTAATGCAAATGAAGGCACAGCATACCAAAACTGATGGACCACAATGAGAACAGTGCTAATAGGAAAAATATCATAGCTCTGAGTGCCTCCAAAAGTAAAAGGAGAGAACATACATTAGTAGCTTAACAGCACACCTAAAACTATAGAACAAATAGAAGTAAATACACCCAAGAGAGTTAGAAGTCAGGAAATAATGAAACTCATGGCTGAAATCAACCAAGTAGAAAGAATCAACAAAATCAGGAGCTCATTCTTTGAGAAAATCAACAAGATAGATCAATCATTAACCAGACTAACCAGAAGGCACAGAGATGGTATCCAAATGAACAAAATCACAAGTGAAAAGGGTGACATAACAAGAGAATCTGAGGAAATTTAAAAAAATCAACAGATGCTATTACAAAAGCCTATACTGAATAAAACTGGAAAATCTGGAGGAAATGGACAATTTTTTAGACAATTACCAGGTAATGAAGTTAAATCAGAGAAAGATAAACCATCTAAAAAAAAGCCCATAACTCTTAAAGAAATTGAAGCACTTAATAAAAGTCTCCCAACCAAAAAGAGCCCAGCACCACATGGATTTAGTGCAGAATTCTATCAGACCTTCATAGAAGACCTCATACCAATACTGTCCAAACTATCCCACAAAATAGAAACAGACAGAGCACTACCCAATTCCTTCTATGAAGCCGCAATTATGCTTATATCTAAACCACACAAAGACCCAAAAATGGAAGAGAACTTTAGGCCAATTTCCCTTATGAATATTGACAGAAATATACTCAATAAAATTCTTGCAAACCAAAATGATCATCAATCATGCTTCATCCAAGGGATGCTGGGATGGTTCAGTATATGGAAATCTATCAACTTAATCCATTAGATAAACAAACTCAAAGGAAAAAAAACATGATCATTTCATTAGATACTGAGAAAGCTTTTGACAAAATTCAACACCCCTTCATGATAAAAGTCCTGGAAAGATCAGGAATTGAAGGCCTATATCTAAACATAGTAAAAAGCAATATACAGCAAACCAGTAGCTAACATTAAACTAAATAGAGGGAAACTTCAAGAAACCCCACTAAAATCAGGGACTAGACAAGGCTGCCCACTCTCTTGCTACTTATTCAATATAGTACTCAAAGTCCTAGCCAGGACAATCAGACAACAAAAGGAGGTGAAATGGATACAAATTGGAAAGGAAGAAGTCAAAATATCACTATTTTCAGATGATATGATAGTATACTTAAGTGACCCCAAAAAATTCAGTAGAGAACTATTAAGCCTGATAACCAAATTCAGTAAAGTGGCTTGGTATAAATGTAAGTTGAACTAAATCAGTAGCCTTCCTCTACTCAAAGGATAAACATGCTGAGAAAGAAATTAGGGAACTGACACCCTTTACAATAGTCTCAAATCCTTAAAAAAAAAAACCCAAACTTGATGTGACTCTAAGAAAGCAAGTGAAATATCTGTATGGCAAGAACTGTAAGTCTCTGAAGAAAGAAATTGAAGAAGATCTCAGAAGATGAAAAAATCTCCCATGCTCATGGATTGGGAGGATTAATATAGTAAAAATGGCCATTTTGCCAAAAGCAATCTACAGATTCAATGTAATCCCCATCAAAATTCCAACTCTATTCTTCATAAAGTTAGAAAGATCAATTTGCATATTCATTTGGAATAACAAAAAAACCCAGACAGGGAAAACTATCTTCAACAGTAAAAGAACTTCTAGGGGAATCGCCATCCTTGACCACAAGGTGTATTTCAGAGCAATAGTGATAAAACTGTATGGTATTGGCACAGGGACAGGTAGGTACATCAGTGGAATACAATTGAAGACCCAGAAATGAACCCAAATACCTACGGTCACTTGATCTTTGGCAAAGGAGCTAAAACCATCTAGTGCAAAAAAGATAGCATTTTCAACAAATGGTGCTTGTTCAACTGGAGGTCAGCATGCAGAAAAATGCAAATCAACCCATCCTTATCACCCTGTACAAAGCTTATGTCCTAATGGTTCAAGGACCTCCACATCAAAACAGATACACTCAAAGTAATAGAAAAAAAAGTGGGGATGATTCTCAAACACATGTTCCCTGGGGAAAATCTCCTCTACAAAACATCAATGGCTTCTGCTCTAAGATCAAGAATCAACAAATAGGACCTCATAAAACTGCAAAGCTTCTGTAAGACAAAGGGCACTGCCATTAGGACAAAACAGCAACCAACAGATTGGGAAAAGAGCTTTTCAAAAACCGATATCTAATAGAGGACCAATATCCAATATATACAAGGAACTCAAGAAGTTAGACTCCAGAGAGTCAAATAACCCTATTAAAAAATGTGGTATTCTCAGCTGAGGAATTGAAATTCTGAGAAGTACCTAAATAAATGTTCAACATCCTTAGTCATCAGGGAATTGCAAATCAAAACAGCCATGAGATTCCACCTCACACCAGTCAGAATGGCTAAAATTAAAAACTCAGGTGACAACAGATCCTGGAGAGAATGTGGAGAAAGTGGTACACTCCTCCACTATTGCTGGGATTGTAAGCTGGGACAACTACTCTGGAAATTGGTCAGGAATGAACTCAGAAAATTGGATATAGTAGTTTCTGAGGACCCAGCTATACCACTCCTGGGCATGTACCCAAATGATGCTCCAAGGACACATGCTCTATGTCAATAGTAGCCTTATTTTTAATAGCCAGAAGCTGGAAAGAACCCAGATACCCTTCAACAGAGGAATGAATACAGAAAATGTCGTATATCTACACAATGGAGTACTACTGAGGTATCAAAAACAATGACTTCATGAAATTCATAGGGAAGTAGATGGAACTAGAATATATCATCATGAGTGAGGTATCCCAATCACAAAAAAATAAATAAAAAATTTAAAAAATCACACATGACATGCACTCATCCTCATAAGTGGATATTAGCTCAAAAGCTTGAAATACCCAAGATACAATCCATAGATGACATGAAGCTCAAAAAGAATGACCAAACTGCAAATGCTGCAGTCCTTCTTAAAAGATGGAACAAAAATATTGATAGGATATAATATGGAGATAAAGTTTGGTGCAGAGACTGCCCCACCTGGGGATACAGTACATATATACATACAGCCACCAAACACTGACAATACACAAATTGTATGCTGAGAGGACCCTGATATAGCTGTCTCCTAAGAAGCTCTGCTAGGGCAGGACAAAAACAGAGGCAAAGGCTTGCAGCCAACCATTGAATTGAGAATGGGATCCCCATTGGAGGAGTTATGGAAAGGACTGAAGGAGCTGAAGGCATTTGCAACTCCATAAAAACAACCATAAAAACCAACAAGAGCTCGCAGGGACTAAACTATGATCCAAAGAGTACACATGGACAGACCCATGGCTCCAGCATCATATGTAGCAGAGGATGGCCTGGTTGGGTACCAATGGGAGGAGCAGCCCTTGGTCGTGGCAAGGCTAGACACCCCCCCACCCCCAGTGTAGAGGAATGTTCAGTCAGGGAGGCAGGAAGTCGTAGGTGGTTGGGTGGGAAAAACCCTCATAGAAGAAGGCATTCAGGGTATAAGATAGGGTGTTTATAGATGGGAAACCAGAAAAGGGGATACCAGTTGAAATATAAATAAAAATATCGAATAAAAAATAAATTAAAATGGTGAATAAAGGACAGTATACATCTTGTAAATTTGCATATATAGACATGTATCAAATGCACTTCTCCCATTCATTAGCTTCATTAAACAAGAAATATGTTTCTAATCTTTGGTTTTCTTTATCTCTGTGCAAATATCTGTATAATGCACGTGTGTATGTATGCATTTGTGTACCTTTCTGCATGTTTGTGGGTAGATGTGGCACACATGTACATGTCAATGGACAAACTCAAAAATCAGCCCTCTTCTTACACTTTTCATAAGACAATATCTGTGTTGATTTTTCTTTGGCAGGCTTACTGCTCCATAAACTACCAGGGATTTTTTTGGCTTTTATTACCCAACTCCCTAAAGAAGCTATAGAAGATTGAAGACTTACTATGTTTGCATCTATCAGACTTAGGTTTCCAATATTAAAGTGGTTTCTAAAACATATTTTGTGAACAAGCATGTTTCAAGTGTGGTAGGCCAAGAGTTATATAATACAACACATAAAATATATATTAAATATGAATGAGATATATTATTTATATAGGATGTATAATTTATAATTCATTAAGTACTTGCACATGGGTGGGTATGTGTGTGTTCATAGATGCCAATGCAGGCACACATGAGCATTTATATATGTAGGTGTAGATACCTGTGGAGGATAGAAGTCAACTTAGGGTTCCCTGGAGCTAGAAATGTGTTGGTCTTGGGTAATGAACTTGATCCTTTGACAGCTGTAATATATATCTCTCAAGCCCTGATGCAATATATTCTTGGCCTCTAATGATGATGGTTGTGATGATGTGTTTCATTTTTTAAAACATTCCTCCTCATCATTTTGTTTGCACATCAATGAGACTGTGTGAGGCATAAGGCATGTCTATTATCTCCTTGTACAAAGGAACCTTAGTTCTACATTTATCATCATTCTTTGAGTGCAAAACAACTAGGTCAGGTTCCCCTTCCTAATAATTTGGGTCACAGTTGTAGTAATAATCAATTGGGGTTTCTCTCCCACTTTTTATCATTTAGTTCCCAGATAAAAGACACAAAACTTTTACTTTTATAGTAAGCATTGTTTAGCACTAGAGGTGGGCAAATATCAAGGGTTTAGGACTATTTTGTCTATTTCCCTGTAAATAACCCCGAGGTATAACTTGTCATGTTTTACTTAGGCCACACTTATTCCAGCTGGCCGATCCTCAAGGCCAGTTCTCAAGATATCTTACCCCATGGCATCTCCTTCTCTCCTGTCTCCTCTCACTCCTCAGACCCCAAGCTCTGTGAGTCAAAGTCCCAGCTACCACTCTTCTCCTAAGCTATATTCTGTAGACATTTTGATTTTACCAATAACTTTTAATTAAGGAGCAAGTTTACTTAGCATCACTTGGTGTGCAGGAGGATTTCCTCTTCCCTCAGGGGACCAGATCCTGTGGGTTAATATTTAGCACCACAATACATGGCAAAAGACCAAACCATCACAGTTCACTTTAATACCTAGGTGTTCTTCCAGTAAAGTCATATTTTCATGCTTAGACATGTATTTGTGTCTTTATTAATCATGTCCCTTTTATCAATAGATGAGTGTCCTACATAAGTTTTTTATTGCTTCCTTTCTACTTATCTCCTTAGAAACTCACTATTTTTGTAATTGCTTCTGTTCCTGCACTTATTAACAGTCTCAGATGTAAGTTGAAAGAGGTATTGGTACAGAGACAGGCAGATAGATCAGTGGAACAGAATTGAAGACCCAGAAATGAACCTACACACCTATGGTCACTTGATCTTTGACAAAGGAGCTAAAACCATCCAATGGAAGAAAGAAAGCATTTTGAACAAATGGAGGTCAGCATGTAGAAGACTGCAAATCAGTCCATTCTTATCACACTGTACAAAGCTTAAGTCCAAGAGGATCAAAGACCTCCATAACAAACCAGATACACTCAAAGTAATAGAAGAAAAAGTAGGGAAGAGTAGGGAAGACATGGGCACTGGGGAAAATTTCCTGAACAAAACACCAATGGCTTATGCTCTAAGGTCAAGAATCCACAAATGGGACCTCATAAAACTGCAAAGCTTCTGTAAGGCAAAATACAGTGTCATTAGGACAAAACAGCAACCAACAGATTAGGAAAAGATCTTTACCAATCCTACATCTGATAGAGGGCTAATATCCAAAGTATATAAAGAACCCAAGAAGTTAGACTCCAGAGAGCCAAATAACCCAATTAAAAAAATGGGATAGAGAGTTAAACAAAACATTCTCAGCTGAGGATTACAGAATGGCAAAAAAGCACCTAAAGAAATGTTCAACATCCTTAGTCATCAGGGAAATGCAAATCAAAACAACCCTGAGATTCCACCTCACACCAGTCAGAATTGCTAAGATTAAAAAAAAAACAAAAAACAAAAAACAAAAACCCTCAGGTGACAGCAGATGCTGGCGAGGATGTGGAAGAAAAGGAACACTCTTTGATTGTTGGTGGGATTGCAAACTGATACAATCACTCTGAAAATCAGTCTGGAGGTTCCTCAGAAAATTTGACATTACACTACCTGAGGACTCAGCTATACCTCTCCTGGAGATGTATCCAAAAGATTCTCCAACATACAACTAAGACACATGCTGTAATATGTTCATAGCAGCCTTATTTATAATAGCCAGAAACTTGAAAGAACCCAGATGCCCTTTAACGGAGGAATGGTTTCAAAAAATGTGGTATACCTATACAATGGAATACCACTCAGTTATCAAAAACAATGACTTCATGAAATTCATAGGCAAATAGAATGAACTAGAAAATATCATCCTGAGTGAGTTAATTCAATTACAGAAAAACACACTTGGTATGCACTCATTGATATGTGGATATTAGCCAAAAGCTCGAATTACCGAAGATGCAATCCACAGACTACAGGAAGCTCAAGAAGAAGGATAGCCAAAATGGGGATGCTCTCACTCCTTCTTAAAAGGAAAAATATCTGTAGGAGGGGCTATGGAAGCAAAATTTAGAGCAGTGACTCAAAGACCATCTATTCAGAGCCTGCCACACATGTGACCCATATATATATATAGCCACCATAACTAGATAAGATTAATGAAGCTAAAAAGTGCATGCTGAAAGAGACCGAATATAGATCTCTCCTGGGAGACACATCCAGAGCATGACCAATACAGAGGTCAATGCTAGCAGCAAACCACCGAATTGAAAACAGGACCCACTTGGGGGGAGCTAGAGGAAGTTTGAAAGAGTTGAAGGAGCTTGTAACCCCATAAAAACAACAATGCCAACCAACCAGAGCTTCCAGGGACTAAACCACTACCAAAAGACTATACATGGACTGACCCAGGGCTCCAAATCCATATGTATAAGAGAAGAACCATGTTGGGCACCAGTGGAAGTAGAAGCCCTTGATCCTGCCAAGGTTGGACCCTCATTGCAGAGGAATATGGGAGGGCAATAAGGGGGATGTATAAAGGGAATACCCATATGGGCGAGGGAGAGGAGAGGGGATGGGGACTGATGGACAGAAAACTGGGACGGGGAATAACTTTTGAAAAGTAAGTAAAGAAAAATATCTAATAAAAAAATTAAAAAATATATTATTTGAAGCCAACTACTTATGTGTGGAATATGTACATTACTTGTCTTTAAATTTTATCAGTCTTTAATTAGAAATGAAGGAAGGAAAAAAGGAAAAAGAAGGGAGAATGGAAATGAGGGAGGGGAGAAAGTGAGTTAGGGAGGGAGGAAGGAAGTTCAGGCCATGGTCACTTGTCACCAACTAGAATTGTAGAATTGCAATAGGCAAAGCATCAGGGTAGAGCTTATGTGGAACAACACTGCTCAGCATAGAATAACAGGGAAACAACAATGAACATAAGTTCCAGAATTACCTTCAAGAACACTCAGGCTTCACTACCTGAATATTCTCTACCTTAAAATAGCACCAAAGTCTCTAGGTACCAAGGTTTCCTATGTATGGCTTTGGGGTAAGACCTTTAAAATATATGAGAAAAGGAGGAAGGAGTAAAGTAATTATTTTCCATTATTTGTCTACTACAATTACATATCAGAGATCCAAATTTTTGCAGTTCTGTACTTAGCGGGTGATCCCAAGGATCCACAATGTAGTTAAATTATGAACTTAAAAGTGTAATGTTATCCTTTCACCCTAATATTTAACATATATCCTCCAGTTTTTAAAGTTTGTGTTTTCTGTATTTTCAGGTATCATAGCTTCATACTTAATTATATATATGTTATTATTATTATATATATTAATATATTAATATATATTAATTATATATATGTTATAGAGAACAATTATATATAAAATTATATATATGATAGAGAACAAGGAAATAAAATTCTCTTAGCTTGTAAAAATAATACAAATGTTTCTAGGAGGTTGCCATTATTATGTAAGAGCCTAGAACTGAATGCCAAGCCCACCCCCATACACCATCATCAAGAAGGATGGAATATTCTGCCTTGGCTGAATACGCATACAATATACTTGTGAAAGAAGTTCTCTACTTACAAAGATGATGAAATATCTCAGAATCAGTTTTCAAAAACAGGAGTAGAAACATCTGTTGTCTGAGTAGTTAGTAGTGTCTGCACTGGCCCCTTTCATCTGAAGGGTGAATGTCACAGATGAAAGAATTTGGCATGGTTATTTTTATTTGTTTGTTTGCTTATTTAATGAAAAAATATGCTTATACATTTCAGACATAATCACTTCTTGTTCTCTTCAGTCTCATCACAAACCTATTCAGAATTCATGTCATTTTAAAAAAGAACTTACTAAGTTCAGTTAAATATTTCCTTATACTCATGGATATGGAACCATCATCTATACCATGACAGCCTACAAGGGGCCATACCCTTAGAGAAAATCAACTTCCGCTAATTCTATAAACTCCCAATAACTCTCTAGCTAAGAAAACTGGAATTTATCAGTGATGGAATGTTGACTTGCTTGATATTGTGCAGGTCTTGTGAAGGCAATCATGGCATCTGTGAATTCATGAGTTTGAGGGTCTTGTCAAATTTGCAAGACACCATTTTGCACCAGTCTTCCTTCACCTTTGGCTCTTAAAATTGTTCCTTTCATTTTATTTTTTTATTTTATTATTTATTCATTTTTTACTAGCCAGACTTTCTACCCCTCCCAGTCCATGCATGCTCTGCTCTGACTATTTCACATCCCATACCTCTTCTCCCCCCATCTCCACGAGGATGTCCCCATCCAATTATGCCCACTCCACCACCCCCTTCCCACCAGAACTCCCCACTTCCTGAGGCCTACAGTCTCTTGAGGTTTAGGTTCATCTTCTCCAACTGAACCCAGATACAGTAGTCCTCTGCTGTATGTGTTGGGGGCTTCATATCAGCTGGCGTATGCTTCCTTGCTTTTGTCCCATTTGTTGAGAGATCTCAGGGGTCCAGGTTAGTTGACACTGCTGTTCTTCCAATAGGGTAACCTTCTTCCTCAGCTTCTTCCAGATTTTCTCTAATTCAACCACAGGGGTCAGCAGCTTCTGTCCATTGGTTGGGTGTGAATATTTGTATCTGACTCTTTCAACTGCTTGTTGGGTCTTTTGGAGGGCAGTCACAATAGGCCGCTTTTTGTGAGCACACTGTAACCTCAATAATAGCAGCAGGCCTTGGGGCCTTCCCTTGAGCTGAATCCCAATTTGGACCTGTTGCTGAACACCCCCCCCCCTTTCTTCAGGTTCTTCTCCATTTTTTGTCCCTGCAGTTCTTTCAAACAGGAACAATTATGGGTCAGAGTTTTTGACTGTCCTTTTAATTTAGGTAATAATCTCTGATCCTTGGGGTCAAGGTGTGATATACATTCCCCATTGTGTCAGAATCCTCTACCAAAATGCATTGTCTTCTTTTTAACCAGTTGTAAATTCTCTATACTAATGGATGCCTACTGCTTTAAAAAAATTGTTATCTGCTGAGGATCAGGTGCTAAGTTAATCTATATATATAGAAATATGTATTTACATAATAGTTTGGTTTCCTGTCCATTTAGAAAAATACCTATGACCAATGAGTTTCCCAGCCACTTGTCCATTACCAGATTTACAATTCCAGGGATAAATTTCTTCCAGGAGATTGTGCTTTTTGTCTAATCAGAAAGTACTAAGTTACCCTACTAACATTCAAACCACTATTGTACCTGTGGGCATGTCTCATTAGCCTGGTTAATACTGATGCCAGTGAGGTTCAGAGCTGTATAAAGCTCTTGGTAAGTTTTCCCATCTATTAGTCTCCAAAATAACTTCCAGTATTAATTATATAATTTAGTTTTGTGTTCTAGTACTATTCTCTACATGGGCTGTAAATCATAATTATAACAAGATATCTGACCCAGAAATTACTAAGGAAATTGTTTTACATATCATTGCTGTCTAAGCAGCAGAGGATCATTGTTAATGTATAAATCCCCTATTTATTAGCACCTTGGAACAAGCACCAAATATGTTTCAGATATGAATTGTTGCAATCCTGGCCTTATTTCTTAATATTGTATTTTTTTTGTTATGGAGAGAACTCTCTGTGGTACAGAGTCTAATTACTAGCTTCCCGTGGTGATTGCTTCCAGGACTAATTTTTCTTGGGCTTATTATGAAATTATAAGTTTACTATTGTCATTCTTTTAAAAATTCATCTGCCAGATAATATATTATAATACATAGAGTCTTTATGCTATGTTCCAAAGAAATGGTAAAAAGAAATTGATTTTGACAGCTATTGCAATTGAGTTTTGACTTGAGCAAACACATAATCTGGAAAGGTTCCCTGTCTGTAAAATATCTATTTAAAAGTGTTTGAATACACCATCCCCAGAGGTCCACCATAAATGTCTAATCTCTAGAAAAATCTTAGTAAATTACAACTACATATCTGAAAGGCAGACTGAATATAATAGAAGAGAAAGTGGGGAAGAGCCTGAAATACATGGGCAGAAGGAAAATTTCCAGAACACCAAA
This sequence comes from Rattus norvegicus, assembly GCF_021556685.1. Taxonomy (NCBI): domain Eukaryota; kingdom Metazoa; phylum Chordata; class Mammalia; order Rodentia; family Muridae; genus Rattus; species Rattus norvegicus. The sequence continues at coordinate 5,698,332 of NC_141537.1, forward strand.
TGGTTTATGTCCTAAAATCAAAAATTGAAAAATGTGACCTCAAAAAAATTGAACAAATTCTGGAAGGCAAAGGACACTGTCAATAGGACAAAAGCACAACCAATAGATTGGGAAAAGATCTTTATAAGTAAATACTACATTTGATAGAAGGCTAATAACTAATATTTATGAAGAACCCAAGAAGTCAGACTCCATAGAACCAATAACCAATAGGGTACAGAGATAAAGAAAGAATTAATAACTGAGGAATATCAAATGGCCTAGAAGCACCTACAGAAATATTCAGTATTAATAGTCCTCGAAAATTCAATTCAAAGCAATCCTGAGATTCCACTTCACACTACTCATAGTGGTTAAGATCAAAAACTCAGTTAATAGCAGATACAGGTGAGGATGTGGAGTAAAAGGAAAACACCTTCATTGTTGGTGGGATTGCAAGGTGGTTCACCCACTCTGTAAATCTGTCTGGGGGTTACTCAGAAAAGTGGATATAGTACTAACTGAGTACTCAACTATACCACTCCTGGACATATAGTCAAAAGATGCTCCAACATACAATAACTACATATGCTCCATTATGCTCATAGCAGTCTTATTTATAATAGTCAGAAGCTAGAAAGAATCCAGATATGTACGTATTCATGATGTCAGTAATTATCAGATTTTTTTCTTAAGGGTTTCATTAATAAATCCAACCACTAGCAATTGATATAAATTTTTATTGTGACTAATGATATATATATAATATTTGTAATATGTTAAGCAAATATATAACGAATTGTACTTCATTCTCATATCTATGATTATAAAGACACATTTTAATTTGAATTAACAGAAATGACATTTAAGGAAAAAAAGAATAAATCAATTTTCATTCTTTTACATATTGACTGCCACTTCGACCAGAACCATTTGCTGGGTTTGGGTCCTTTGTTAAAGATCAATAAACTGGATGTGTGTGGTTTCATTTCTGGGTCTTGAGTTCTATTCCAATGATCTTCCTGGCTGTTCCTGTGCCAATAACATGTGGATTTTATTCCAAATGCTTGATAGTATAGCTTGATATGAGGGATGGTGATTCCTTCAGAAATTCTTTTATTGTTGAGAATGTTTTAGCTATCCTGGGTTTTTAGTTCTTCCAGAAGAAGTTTAGATTGCTCTTTCTATCTCTGTGTAGAATTGAGTTGGGATTTTGATAGGGATTGCATTGAATCTGTAGATTGCTTTGGGTAAGATTGCCTATTTGCTATATTAATCCGGCCGATCCATGAGCATAGGAGATATTTCCACATTCTTGAGTTCATTTTCACTTTCTTTCTTCAGAGACTTGAAGTTCTTGTCGTACAGAACTTTCACTTCCTTGGTTAGAGTCACACCACAGTATTTTGTATTATTTGCGAACTCTTCTGAAGGTTGTTTCCCTAATGTCTATATCGGTCAATTAATCCTTTGAGTAGAAGAAAGGGAGTGATTTGTTTCCAGTAATTTTATACCCAGCAACTTTGCTGAAGTTGTACTCTGTTGGTGATGCTTGCATCTATGACTCCTGATCTCTTCCCTAGGTTTTCTATTTCCAGGGTTGTCTCCCTTTGTGCTTACCTTAATGTTTCTATTTACATTTTTAAATCCTGGATGGTTTTGTTTAATTTATTCACCTAATTGATTGTGTTTTCCTGAAATTCTTTAAGGGAATTTTCTGTTTGCTCTTTAAGGGCTTCTACTTGTTTACTTGGTGTTATCCTGTATTTCTTTTTTTTTTTTTTCATCTTTATTAACTTGGGTATTTCTTACTTAAATTGCGATTGTTATACCCTTTCCCCATTTCCGGGCCAACATCCCTATAACCCCTCCCCCCTTCTCGATGGGTGTTCCCCTCTCCATCCTCCCCACATTACCGCCATCCCCACAACAATCACATTCACTGTGGGTTCAGTTTTGGTAGGACCAAGGGCTTCCCCTTCCACTGGTGCTCTTACTAGGCTATTCATTGCTACCTATGAGGTTGGAGCCCAGGATCATTGCATGTATAGTCTTTGGGTAGAGGCTTAGGCCCTGGAAGTTCTGGTTTGTTGGCATTGTTCTTCATATGTGGTCTCAAGCCGCTTCAATCTCTTTCAGTACTTTCTCTGATTCCTTCAACAGGGGTGCATTTCTCAGTTCAGTGGTTTGCTGCTGGCATTCGCCTATGTATTGCTGTATTCTGGCTGTGTCTCTCAGGATAGATCTACATTTGGCTCCTGTCGGCCTGCACTTCTTTGCTTCATCCATTTTCTCTAATTGGGTGGCTGTATATGTATGGTCCACATGTGGGACAGGCTCTGAATGTGTGTTCCTTCTGCCTCAGTTCTAAACTTTGTCTCCATATCCCATCCGAAGGGTATTCTTGTCTGCTTTTAAAGGAGTGAAACATTCACATATTGGTCATCCTTCTTGAGTTTCAAGTGTTCTGTGCATCTATGGTAATTCGAGCATTTGGGCTAATGTCCACTTATCAATGAGTGCATACCAAGTGTGCTTTTCTGTGATTAGTTACCTCACTCAGGATGATATTTTCCAGTTCCAGCCATTTGCCTATGAATTTCATAAAGTCCTTGTTTTTGATAGCTGAGTAATATTCCATTGTGTAGATGTACCACATTTGCTGTATCCATTCCTCTGTTGAAGGGCATCTGGGTTCTGTCCAGTTTCTGGAAATAAGACTGCTATGAACATAGTGGAGCATGTGTCTTTGTTATATGTTGGGGCATCTTTTGGGTATATGACCAAGAGAGGTATAGCTGGGTCCCCAGGTAGTTCAATGTCCAATTTTCTGAGGAAACTCCAGACTGATTTTCAGAATGATTGTACCAATCTGCAATCCCACCAACAATGGAGGAGTGTTCCTCTTTCTCCACATCCTCGCCAGCATTTGCTGTAACCTGAGTTTTTGATCTTAGCCATTCTCACTGGTGTGAGGTGGAATATCAGGGTTGTTTTGATTTGCATTTCACTTATGACTAAAGATGTTGAGCATTTCTTTAGGTATTTCTCAGCCATTCGACATTCCTCACCTCTGAATTCGTTGTTTAGTTTTTAACCCATTTTTTTATAGGTTCTTTGGCTCCCTGCAGTCTAACTTCGAAAGTTCTTTGTATAGTTTGGATATAAACCCTCTATCAGTTGTAGGATTGGTAAAGATCTTTTCCCAATCTGTTGGTTGCCGTTTTGTCCTAACCACAGTGTCCATTGCCTTACAGAAGCTTTGTTGTTTTATGAGATCCCATTTGTTGATTCTTGATCTTCAAGGATAGGTCATTGGTGTTTTGTTCAGGAAATTTTCTCCAGTGCCCATGTGTTTGAGATTCTTCCCTATTTTTCTTCCATTAATTTAACTGTGTTTGGTTTGATGTGGAGGTCCTTGATCCACTTGCACTTAAGCTTTTTACAAGGTGATAAGCATGGATTGATCTGCATTCTTCTACATGCTGACCTCCACTTGAACCGGAACCATTTGCTGAAAATGCTATCTTTTTTCCATTGGATGGTTTTGGCTCCTTTGTAAAAATACAGTGACCATAGGTATGTGGGTTGATTTCTGGGTCTTCAGTTCTATTCCACTGGTCTCTCTGTCTGTCTCTGTACCAATACCATACAATTTTTATCACTATTGCTCAGTAATACTGCTTCAGTTCAGGGATAGTGATTCCTCTGGAACTCCTTTTATTGTTGAGGATAGTTTTAACTATCCTGGGTTTTTCGTTATTCCAGATGAATTTGCAAATTGTTCTAACTGTCTGAAGAATTGGATTGGTATTTTGATGGGGATTGCATTGAACCTGTAGATCGCTTTTGGTAAAATGGCCATTTTTACTATATTAATCCTGCCAATCCATGAGCATGGGAGATCTTTCCGCCTTCTGATATCTTCAATTTCTTTCTTCAGAGGCTTGAGGTTCTTATCATACAGATCATCCACTTGGTTGGTGAAAGTCACACCGAGGTATTTTATATTATTTGGGACTACTATGAAGGGTGTCATTTCCCTAATGTCTTTCTCGGCTTGTTTCTCTTTTGTGTAGAGGAAGGCTAAAGGTTTATTTGAGTTAATTTTATACCCAGCCACTTTGCTGATGGTGTTTATCAGGTTTAGTAGTTCTCTGGTGAAACTTTTGGGATCACTTAAATATACTATCATATCATCTGCAAATAGTGATATTTTGACTTCTCCTTTTCCAAACTCTATCCCTTTTATCTCCATTTGTTGTGTGATTGCTCTGGCTAGAACTTCAAGAACTATATTGAATAATTAGAGGGACAGTAGGCAGCCTTGTCTAGTCCCTGATTTTAGTGGAATTGCTTCAAGACTCTCTCCATTTAGTTTAAGGTTAGCTACTGGTTTGTTGTATATGACCTTTACTATGATTATGTATGGGCCATAAATTCCTATTCTTTATCATGAAAGGGTGTTGAATTTTGTCAAATGCTTTCTGAGCATCTAATGAAATGATCATGTGGTTTTGTTCTCTCAGTTTGTTTATATAATGGATCACGTTGATGGTTTTCCGTATATTAAACCATCCCTGCATGCCTGGGATGAAGCCTACTTGATCATGGTGGATGATCGTTTTGATGTGCTCTTGGATTCTGTATGCCAGAATTTTATTGAGTATTTTAGCATCGATATTCATAAGGGAAATTGGTCTGAAGTTCTTTCTTTCTTTGGTCGTTCTATGGTTTAGGTATAAGAATAATTGTGGCAGCAGCTCTCTGTCCCCAGACCCTGTGAGAGAGAGACCCAACCGCCTGGTCAGGTGGGCACTCCTGAGGCTGCAGAGCGGAAGAGACCACCAACACTGCTCACCCCTGCCCACATCCCTGGCCCAAGAGGAAACTGTATAAGGCCTCTGGGCTCCCGTGGGGGAGGGCCCAGGAGCGGCAGGACCCCTGCCAGAGACACCGCCGGACCCTGAAGGAAACAGACCGGATAAAGAGTTCTCTGCACCCAAATCCCATGGGAGGGAGAGCTAAACCTTCAGAGAGGCAGACAAGCCTGGGAAACCAGAAGAGACTGCTCCCTGCACACACATCTCGGACGCCAGAGGAAAAAGCCAAAGACCATCTGGAACCCTGGTGCACTGAAGCTCCCGGAAGGGGCGGCACAGGTCTTCCTGGTTGCTGCCGCTGCAGAGAGCCCCTGGGCAGCACCCCACGAGGGAACCTGAGCCTCCGGACCACAGGTAAGACCAAATTTTCTGCTGCAAGAAAGCTGCCTGGTGAACTCAAGACACAGGCCCACAGGAACAGCTGAAGACCTGTAGAGAGGAAAAACTACACGCCCGAAAGCAGAACACTCTGTCCCCATAACTGACTGAAAGAGAGGAAAACAGGTCTACAGCACTCCTGACACACAGGCTTATAGGACAGTCTAGCCACTGTCAGAAATAGCAGAACAAAGTAACACTAGAGATAATCTGATGGCGAGAGGCAAGCGCAGGAACCCAAGCAACAGAAACCAAGACTACATGCCATCATCGGAGCCCAATTCTCCCACCAAAACAAACATGGAATATCCAAACACACCAGAAAAGCAAGATCTAGTTTCAAAATCATATTTGATCATGATGCTGGAGGACTTCAAGAAAGACATGAACACACTTAGGGAAACACAGGAAAACATTAATAAACAAGTAGAAGCCTACAGAGAGGAATCGCAAAAATCCCTGAAAGAATTCCAGAAAAACACAATCAAACAGTTGAAGGAATTAAAAATGGAAATAGAAGCAATCAAGAAAGAACACATGGAAACAACCCTGGATATAGAAAACCAAAAGAAGAGACAAGGAGCTGTAGATACAAGCTTCACCAACAGAATACAAGAGATGGAAGAGAGAATCTCAGGAGCAGAAGATTCCATAGAAATCATTGACTCAACTGTCAAAGATAATGTAAAGCGGAAAAAGCTACTGGTCCAAAACATACAGGAAATCCAGGACTCAATGAGAAGATCAAACCTAAGGATAATAGGTATAGAAGAGAGTGAAGACTCCCAGCTCAAAGGACCAGTAAATATCTTCAACAAAATCATAGAAGAAAACTTCCCTAACCTAAAAAAAGAGATACCCATAGACATACAAGAAGCCTACAGAACTCCAAATAGATTGGACCAGAAAAGAAACACCTCCCGTCACATAACTGTCAAAACACCAAATGCACAAAATAAAGAAAGAATATTAAAAGCAGTAAGGGAAAAAGGTCAAGTAACATATAAAGGGAGACCTATCAGAATCACACCAGACTTTTCGCCAGAAACTATGAAGGCCAGAAGATCCTGGACTGATGTCATACAGACCCTAAGAGAGCACAAATGCCAGCCCAGGTTACTGTATCCAGCAAAACTCTCAATTAACATTGATGGAGAAACCAAGATATTCCATGACAAAACCAAATTTACACAATATCTTTCTACAAATCCAGCACTACAAAGGATAATAAATGGTAAAGCCCAACATAAGGAGGCAAGCTATACCCTAGAAGAAGCAAGAAACTAATTGTCTTGGCAACAAAACAAAGAGAATGAAAGCACACAAACATAACCTCACATCCAAATATGAATATAACGGGAAGCAATAATCACTATTCCTTAATATCTCTCAAGGTTTCTTTTATGAATGTAGCTGTCCTTGTATTTGGAGCATAGATATTTAGGATTGAGAGTTCATCTTGGTGGATTTTTCCTTTGAGGAATATGAAGAGTCTTTCCTTTTCCTTTCTAATTTTTGGTTGAAAATAGATTTTATTCGATATTAGAATGGCTACTCCAGCTTTCTTCTTCAGACCATTTGCTTGGAAAGTTGTTTGCCAGCCTTTCACTCTGAGGTAGTGTCTGTCTTTGTCTCTGAGGTGTGTTTTCTTTAGGCAGCAGGAAGCAGGGTCCTCATTATGTGTCCAGTTTGTTAATCTCCATCTCTTTATTGGGGAATTGAATCCAATGATGTTGAGAGATATTAAGGAATAGTGATTGTTGCTTCCTGCTATATTCGTATTTGGATGTGAGATTATGATTTTGTGCTTTTCTTCTCTTTGTTTTGTTGCCAAGACGATTAGTTTCTTGCTTTTTCTAGGGTGTAGCTTGCCTCCTTATGTCAGGTTTTACCATTTATTATTTTTTGTAGGGCTGGATTTGTAGAAAGACATTGTGTAAATTTGGTTTTGTCATGGAATATCTTGGTTTCTCCATCTATGTTAATTGAGAGTTCTGCTGGATGCAGTAACCTGGGATGGCATTTGTGTTCTCTTAGGGTCTGTATGACATCTGTCCAGGATCTTCTGGCTTTCATAATCTCTGGTGAGAAGTCTGGTGTGATTCTGTCAGGTCTGCCTCTGTATGTTACTTGACCTTTTTCCCTTACTGCTTTTAATACTATTTCTTTGTTTTGTGCATTTGGTGTTTTGACTATTATGTCACAGGAAGAGTTTCTTTTCTGATCCAATCTATTTGGACTTCTATAGGCTTCTTGTATGTTTATGGGCATCTCTTTCTTTATGTTAGGGATGTTTTGTTCTATGATTTTGTTAAAGATATTTACTGGTCCTTTGATCTGGGGGTCTTCACTCTCTTCTATACCCATTATCCTTAGGTTTGACCCTCTCATCAAGTCCTGGATTTCCTGTATGTTTTAGACCAGTAGCTTTCTCCGTTTTACATTATCCTTGACAGTTGTGTCATTGATTTCTATAGAATCTTCTGCTCCTTTGATTCTCTCTTCTATCTCTTGTATTCTGTTCGTCATGCTTGTATCTAAGGCTCCTTGTCTCTTCCTTTGGCTTTCTATATCTAGGGTCATTACCCTTTGTGCTTTCTTTATTGCTTCTATTTCCATTTTTAATTCCTTCACCTGTTTGATTGTGTTTTCCTGGAATTCTATCAGGGATTTTTATGATTCCTCTCTATAGGCTTCTACTTGTTTATTTATGTTTTCCTGCATTTCTCTAAGGGAGTTCTTTATGTCTTTCTTGAAGTCCTTCATCATCATGATCAAATGTGATTTTAAATCAAGATCTTGCTTTTCTAGTGTGTTTGGATATTCAGTGTTTGCTTTGGTGGGAGATTTGGGCTCCGATGATGCCATGTAGTCTTGGTTTCTGTTGCTTGGGTTCCTGAGCTTGCATCTTGCCATCAGGTTGTCTCTGGTGTTACCTTGTTCTGCTATTTCTGCCAGTGGCTAGACCATCCTATAGGGCTGTGTGTCAGGAGTGCTGTAGACCTGTTTTCATGTTTTTTTTTAAGCCAGGTATGGGAACAGTGTGTTCTGCTTTCAGGCGTGTAGTCTTTCCTGTTTAGTGGTCTTCAGCTTTTCCTGTGGGCGTGTGTCCTGAATCCACCTGGCAGGTCCCTTTGTGCAGAAACATTGATCTTACCTCTGGTCATAGGTATCAAGTTGCTCCTGGGGGCTGCATTTGATCTCTCAGTGAGGGCAGCAACCAGAAGTGCTTGCCCTGCCTTTTCCCTGGCCCCTGTGCACAGGGTTCCCCGGATGGTGTTAGGTGTTTTCCTCTGGAGTCAGAAATGTGGGCAAAATGTAGTCTCTTCTGGCTTCCCAGGCATGTCTGCCACTCTGAAGGTTTAGTTCTCCCTCCCATGGGATTTGGGTGCAAGGAGCTGTTGACCGGGTCCCTTCAGATTCAAGTGGTGTCTGGACCACAGGGGACCTCCTGCTTGAGTGCCACATGAACATGTTTTCTTTTCGTCATCTACTACCTCTGGCTCTTAAAATCTTTCTGTCTCTTCTGTGCAGACACCTCAGCTTTTAAGATAGGTTTTTGTTGTTTTTGTTAATGATTTTGTTTTTGTTTTGATCATTTTATTGTTTTATCTACTTAAACCTTCCCCCCCTCCAGGTAATAAATAGCTAAAATTATTTCCCATGTTACTACACCAGTGATTATGTTATACATTTCTGGTGTTATGCTTTCTGCACAATAATAGGCTAGGCCCTCAAACAGTAAACCAAAATAAATGACTCCCCTTTTAATTTGCTTTTCTAAAAATAACATTTTATTCATTTATTTGTTCATTCAGTCCTTTATTTAGTAAATGGGGGCATGCCCATTCCATGCCAAGCTTTCAGAGATATGGACCGCCAAGGAGAATTTTCAGGATTCACTTCTTTCTTTCCACTGTGTAAGGTCCCAAGGATAGATGTCAAGCCATCAGATTTTAAAGAAAGCAAGAGTACTAGATGAAATTTCTTGCTCACATTTGTGTTACTCTTCTGCAGGTATTTTATGATGGTAATAAAAATGTAAATAATATTGACACCCTAAGTACAATGGAGGGACAGTGACACTCTTATCATTAAAGAGAAAATGGAAGAAGCATAAAGACAAATGGAAGAAGCATAAAGAAGATATTGTAGACAGCTTTGTCAATATGACTGTGACATTTGGGAAAAATACAACATGATTTTTTTATCTTTTTATTTGTTTTTAATTTTTGAGATTATAACCTAATAATAAGATTTTTTTCTTTTTTCAAAACATGCCCATATACCAATCCCCACTCTTCTTGAAATGTATGGACTCTTTTTACATTATATATCCATAGTATAGTTAATGCAATTATATTTGTGTGTGTGTATGTATGTATGTACATATGGATGGAGTATTAATTATATATATATATGTCTATGCATACATACTAATTGCAATATATGTATATAATTTCATAAGCATATATTATTAAATATAACTTACTCAGTCTATCAAATATTATTTGTATACATGTTTTCAGATCTAGACATTTTTCATTGGAAAACCAATTGGTGTGTTCTTCCCTGGGAAGGACATGTTTTCGATCTCTCTCCTTTCCTTAACTGTTCTCTGTACCTGGTTGATATTATGCAGACTTTTCTGTTTAGTTTCTTATAATAATTGGTTTCATTTTGTTCAGCTCATGATAGTGTAGTTATGTTGGTGAGACTTTATGAATGTAGCTTCTGACAATACTAGGAGATATGCTCACACACCAAATTCCCTGATCCACTCATTGGCTCTTACAACTATCTGTTCCCTCTTCCTCAGTGTTTCCTCAGCCTCAAGTGAGAAAGAGTTTTAGAGATGCATCTTTTGCAACTGGCCTCCAGTATACTGGGCATTGCTTAGTTGTGGCTTTGTATAGTGGTCTGTTGCACAAAGAAGTTTTCTTGTTAATTACTGGAGATTATACCTCTCTGTGGACACATATCAAATATTTATAAGAGTATGGTTAGAGATTATGCTGGTTTAGTAAATTGGTGTTTGTAGATTCTCCTTTAATATTCATAAACTTGTTCATAGAGTGATACTCAAAAATCCAAAATTAGTACCTACTATATCATCCAGTCAATAAAGCCATAGACACCAATCTCTGTTCCTTAAAAAAAAAGCAGTTATGGAAGAAAGCATGACTTTACATATTTCAAGCCAGTGTAAATAACTACACAGTTGGAGTTTTGCTCAACGCTGAGAGTGATTAAAACTTTCCAAACTACCACATGATACGGTGTTATATGCCTTTGGTACCAAGATTTGGGAAACAAAGTCAGGTGGATCTCTGAGTTCTGGACCAACCTGGTGTACATAGTAGTTTCAAAACAAACTTGGATATATTTTGAAACACTAATTCAAAAAAGATTAATAGAAAAAGAAAAAGGAGAAAGAAAGAAAGAAAGAAAGAAAGAAAGAAAGAAAGAAAGAAGAAAGAGAAGGAAGGAAGGAAGGAAGGAAGGAAGGAAGGAAGGAAGGAAGGAAGGGAAACTCTAGAAGAAAAAATAATCTCAAACTAGGTCTGTCCACTATAGAAATGTTTGTCTCTGATAACTGAACCTTCCTATGTAGGACCAAGGGTTTCTCCTACAATTGATGCAAGACAATACCATATTCTGCTACATATGCAGCTGGAGCCATGAGGCCCTCCATGTGTACTCATTGGTTGATGGTTTAGTCCCTGGAACCTCTGGGGTGGCTCTGGTGAGTTGATATTGTTGTTCTTCCTATGGGGTTGCAAACAATTTCAGCTCCTTCAGTCCTTTCTCTATCTCCTCCATTGGGGTTCCCGTGCCCAAGCCTTATAGTTAGCTGCAGGCATCCTCATCTGTATCAGTAAAATTCTGGCAAAGCCTCTCAGGAGTCATGTATATGAGGCTCCTGTCAGTTTTATTATACAAATCAAGATGACCTCTGTAGGGATTGTATTCCCCACAGTAGAATGGGACCTCCTACATTAACTAGTAGTCAAAGTCATTCGTCACTGTATTAGTTACATTGTATTGTTGTAATAAATCACAATGACAAAAAGTAATTCAAAGTAGAAAGAACATTTTTGGCTTGTGGTTCCAAAGAGATACTTAATAATGGGAGCATATTCAGTAAAGTAAAAGAGCATGTCTTCCACCTCAAACTCAAGCAAGCAAAGAATGCTAATTGGAAGTATGCTGAAAGTCCACAGTGACATTCGTCCTCTACCAAGGCTCCATCTCCTAAAGGTTCCACAACATCTCTAAACAGTGTCATGAACAAGGAGCAAAATGTTCAAATACATGCGCCTATTGTGGAACTTTCCCATTCAAAGAAACAATACCAGTAACATGTCCTCAGTCCAATCATGTCTAATTTCCTTTTTTCTTTTTTTAGTAATTTCTTTATATTTCCCTTTCATTACACCTAAATTATTTTCTCATGCAATACAATCTGAATAGAATTTCCTTTCCTCTACTCTTAAGTTCCTTCTCATTTATTCTATCCTGATACTCTCCTTTTCTGTCTCTCATTATAAAAAAAACAGGCTGCCCAGCCTCGCTGATCCTGGCCCACAGCTCACTGCTCCCAAACCCCTTGGGAGAGAGAGCTCACCACCCAGACAGGTGGCCACTCCTGAGATTGCACAGCAGGAGAGACCACCAATACTGTCCACCACTGCCCATGTCCCTGGCCCAAGAGGAAACTGTATACGGCCTCTGGGAACCAGAAGATAGGGGCACTGGAGCGGCAGGTCACCCACAGTCCAGACACTGCCCAGACCTGAAGGGACACATTCAAGGTTCTCTGCACGGAAATCCCATGGGAGGGAGAACTAAACCTTCAGAGGGGCAGACATGCTTGGGAAGCCAGAAGAGACTGCACTCTGCCCACATTTCTGACTACAGAGGAAAACACCTAATGCCATCTGGGACCCTGGTGCAAGGGGGCTCCCAGAAAAGGCTGTGCAGGCCCTCTTGGTTGCCGCCTTCATGGAGAGCTCGAAAGCAACCCCCAAGAGCAAACTTGAGCCAGGGACCACAGTTGAGACCAATTTTTCTGCTTCAAGAGACCTGCCTGGTGGACTCAGGACACAGGCCCACAGGAACAGCTGAAGACCAGTAGACAGGAAAGACTACACACCTGAAAGAAAAACACTCTGTTCCCATAACTGGTTGAAAGAAAACAGGAAAACAGGTTTACATCACTACTGACACACAGGCCTATAGAAGAGTCCAGCCACTGTCAGAAATAGCAGAACAAGGTAACACCAGAGACAACTTCATGGCAAGAGGCAAGGGCAGGAACCCAAGCAACAGAAATTAAGATTACATGGAATCATCGGAGCCAAATTGCCCCACCAAAGCAACCACTGAATATCCAAACACACCAGAAAAGCAATATCTAGATTTAAAATCATATTTGTTCATGATGCTGGAGGACTTCAAGAAAGACATAAAGAACTCCCTTAGAGAAATGCAGGAAAACATAAATAAACAAGTAGAAGCCTATAGAGAGGAATCATAAAAAAAAATCCTGATAGAATTCCAGGAAAACACAATCAAACAGGTGAAGGAATTAAAAATGGAAATAGAAGCAATAAAGAAAGGACACAGGGAAACAAGCCTGGATATAGAGAACCATAGGAAGAGACAAGGAGCCATAGATACAAGCATCACCAGCAGAATACAAGAGATAGAAGAGAGAATCTCAGGAGCAGAAGATTCCATACAAATCAACAACACAACTGTCAAGGATAATGTAAATCAGAAAAAGCTACTGATCCAAAACATACAGGAAATCCAGGACTTGATGAGAGGGTCAAACCTAAGGATAATTGGTATAGAAGATAGTAAAAACTCCCAGGTCAAAGGACCAGTAAATATCTTCAACAAAATCATAGAAGAAAACTTCCCTAACCTAAATAAACAGATGCCCATAAACATACAAGAAGCCTATAGAACTCCAAATACATTGGACCAGAAAAGAAATTCCTCCCATCACATAGTAGTCAAAACAGCAAATGCACAAAATAAAGAAAGAATATTAATAGGAGTAAGGAAAAGAGGTCAAGTAATATATAAAGGCAGACCTACCAGAATCACACCAGACTTTTCGCCAGAGACTATGAAAGCCGGAATATCCTGGACAGATGTCATACAGACCCTAAGAGAACATGAATGCTATCCCAGGTTACTGAATCCAGCAAAACTCTCAATTAACATAGATGGAGAAACCAAGATGTTCCATGACAAAACCAAATTTACACAATATCTTTCGACAAATCCAGAGCTACAAAGGAAAATAAATGGTAAAGCCTTACATAAGGAGGCAAGCTACACCCTAGAAAAAGGAAGAAATTAATCATCTTGGCAACAAAACAGAGAGAACAAACGTACACCAAAATAATCTCACATCCAAATATAAATGTAACAGGAAACAATAATCACTATTCCTTAATGTCTCTAAACATCAACGGTCTCAACTATCCAATAAAACGACATAGATTAACAAACTGGGTACACAATGAGGACCCTGCATTCTGCTGCCTACAGGAAACACGCCTCAGAGATGAAGGCAGACACTACATCAGAGTGAAAGTCTGGAAAACAACCTTCTAAGCAAATGATCTGAAGAAGCAAGATGGAATGGCCATTCTAATATTTAATAAAATTGATTTTCAACTAAAAGTCATCAAAAAAGATAAGGAAGGACACTTCCTATTCATCAAAGGAAAAATCCACCAAGATGAACTCTTAATCCTAAATATCTATGCTCCAAATACAAGAGCACCTATATATATAAAAGAAAACTTACTAAAGGACAAAGCATACATTGCTCCTCACACAATAATAGTAGGAGATTTCAACACCCCACTCTCATCAATGGACAGGTCATGGAAACAGAAATTAAACAGAGACATAGACAGATTAAGAGAAGTCATGAAACAAATGGACATAACAGATACTTATATAATATTCTATCCAAAAGTGAAAGGATATATATTCTTCTCACAACCTAATGTACTTTCTTCAAAACTGAACATATAATGGGCCAAAAAACAGGCCTCAACAGATACAGAAAGATAGAAATAATCCCATGAGTCCTACCAGACCACCACGGGCTAAAGTTGGTCTTCATTAACAATAAGGGAAGAACAGCCACATATACATGGAAGTTGAACAATGCTCTACTCAACGATAACCTGGTCAAGGAAGAAATAAAGAAAGAAATTAAAGACTTCTTAGAATTTAATGAAAATGAAGGTACAACATACCCAAACTTATGGGACACAATGAAAGCTGTGCTAAGAGGAAAACTGCAGAAAGAAACAGGAGAGAGCATATGTCAACAGCTTGACAGCACACCTAAAAGCTCTAGAACAAAAAGAAGCAAATAGACCCAGGAGGAGTAGAAGGCAGGAAATAATCAAACTCAGAGGTGAAATCAACCAAGTAGAAACAAAAAAGACCATACAAAGAATCAACAGAACCAAAAGTTGGTTCCTTGAGAAAATCAACAAGATAGATAAACCCTTAGCCAGACTAATGAAAGGACAGAGAAAGTGTGTACAAATTAATGAAATTAGAAATGAAAAGGGAGACATAACTACAGAATCAGAGGAAATCCAAAACATCATCAGATCCTACTACAAAAGCCTATATTCAACAAAACTTGAAAATTTGCAGGAAATGGACAATTTCCTAGAGAGATACCAGGTACCGAAGTTAAATCAGGAACAGATAAACCATTTAAACAACCTCATAACCCCTAAGGAAATAGAAGTAGTCATTAAAGAAAGACCCCAGGTCCAGACGGGTTTAGTGCAGAATGCTAGCAGATCTTCATAGAAGTCTTAAACCAATACTATCCAAACTATTCCACAAAATTGAAACAGATGGAGAAATACCAAATTCCTCCAATGAAGCTATAATTACTCTTATACCTAAACCACACAAAGACCCAACGAAGAAAGAGAACTTCAGACCAATTTCCCTTATGAATATCGATGCAAAACTACACAATAAAATTATGGCACATAGAATCCAAGAGCACATCAAAACAACCATCCACAATGATCAAGTAGGCTTCATCCCAGGCATGCAGAGATGGCTTAATATATGGAAAACCATCAACATAATTCACTATATAAAGAAACTGAAAGATAAAAACCACATGATCATTTCATTAGATGCTTAAAGCATTTGACAAAATTCAACACCCCTTCATGATAAAAGTCCTGGAAAGAATAGGAATTCAAGGCCCATACCTAAACATACTAAAAGCCATATACAGCAAATCAGTAGCTAATATTAAACTAAATGGAGAGAAACTTGAAGCAATCCCACTAAAATCAGGGACTAGACAAGGCTGCCTACTCTCTCCCTACTTATTCAATATAGTTCTTGAAGTTCTAGCCAGAGCAATCAGACAACAAAAGGAGATCAAGTGTATACAGATTGGAAAAGAACAAGTCAAAACATCACTATTTGCAGATGATATGATAGTATATTTAAGTGACCCCAAAAGTTCTACCAGAGAACTACTAAAGCTGATAAACAACTTCAGCAAAGTGGCTGGGTATAAAATTAACTCAAATAAATCATTAACCTTCCTCTACCCAAAAGAGAAACAAGCTGAGAAAGAAATTAGGGAAACGACACCCTTCATAATAGTTTCAAATAATATAAAATACCTCGGTGTGACTTTAACCAAGCAAGTCAAAGATCATTACAATAAGAACCTCAAGCCTCTGAAGAAAGAAATTGAAGAAGACCTCAGAAGATGGAAAGATCTCCCATGCTCATGGATTGGCAGGATTAATATAGTAAAAATGGCCATTTAACCAAAAACGATCTACAGATTCAATGCAATCCCCATGAAAATACCAATCCAATTCTTCAGAGAGCTAGACTTCTGTTCTCAACTTGCATATTCATCTGGAATAACAAAAAACCCAAGATAGCTAAAACTATCCTCAACAATAAAAGGACTTAAGGGGGAATCACTATCCCTGAACTCAAGCAGTATTACAGAGCAATAGTGATAAAAACTACAGGGTATTGGTACAGAGATTGACCGATAGACCAGTGGCATAGAATTGAAGTCCCAGAAATGACTATGGTCACTTGATTTTTGACAAAGGAGCCAAAATCATCCAATGGAAAAAAGATAGCATTTTCAGCAATTGGTGCTAGTTTAATTGGAGGTCAACATGTAGAAGAATGCAGATCAATCCATGGTTATCACCCTGTACAAAGCTTAAGTGCAAGTGGATCAAGGGCCTCCAAATCAAACCAAACACAGTTAAATTAATGGAAGAAAAATGGGGAAGAATCTCAAACACACGGGCACTGGAGAAAATTTCCTGAACAAAACACGAATGGCCTATGCTTGAAGATCAAGAATCAACAAATGGGATCTCATAAAACATCAAAGCTTATGTAAGGCAAAGGACACTGTGGTTAGGACAAAACTGCAACCAACAGATTGGGAAAAGATCTTTACCAATCCTACAACAGATAGAGGGCTTATATCCAAAATATACAAAGAACTCAAGAAGTTAGACCGCAGGGAGAAAATAACCCTATTAAATAATTGGGTTCAGAGCTAAATAAAGAATTCACAGCTGAGGAATACCGAATGCCTGAGAAACACCTAAAGAAATGTTCAACATCTCTAGTCATGAGGGAGATGCAAATCAAAACAACCCTGAGGTTTCACCTCACAGCAGTGAGAATTTCTAAGATCAAAAACTCAGGTGACAGCAAATGCTGGCGAAGATGTGGAGAATGAGGAACACACCTCCATTGTTGGTGGGATTGCAGACTGGTACAACCATTCTGGAAATCAATCAGGACGTTCCTCAGAAAATTGGACATTGAACTACCTGAGGATCCAGCTATACCTCTCTTGGGCATATACCCAAAAGATGCCCCAACATGTAACAAAGACACAGGCTCCATTATGTTCATAGCAGCCTTATTTATAATAGCCAGAAGCTGGAAAGAACCCAGATGCCCTTCAACAGAGGAATGGATACAGAAAAGGTGGTACATCTACACAATGGAATATTACTCAGCTATCAAAAACAATGACTTTATGAAATTCATAGGCAAATGGTTGGAACTGGAAAATATCATCCTGAATGAGGTAACCCAATCAGTGAAAAACACACATGACATGCACTCATTGATAAGTGGCTATTAGCCCAAATGCTTGAATTATCCTAGATGCACAGAACACATGAAACTCAAGAAGGATGACCAAAATGCAAATTCTTCACTCCTTCTTTAAAAGGGGAACAAGAACACCCTTGGGAGGGAATAGGGAGGCAAAGTTTCTAACAGAAGCAGAAGGAACACCCATTCAGAGCCTGCTCGACATGTGGCAGGTTGACGGGAGGGCAGTAATGGGGGCAGGATGGGGAGGGGAAGCCCATACAGAAGGGGAGTGGGATGGGTTAGGGGGATGTTGGCCTGGAAACCGGGAAGGGGAATAACAATTGAAATGTAAATAAGAAATACTCAAGTTAATAAAGATAAAAAAAGAAAAGAGTGGTGCACAGAAGCTCCTGGAAAGGGCGGCACAGGTCCTCCTGGTTGCTGACCCACGGAGAGGTCATAAGCAACACCCCACAAGCAAACTTGAGCCTCGGGACCACAGGTAAGACTACTTTTCTGCTCCAAGAGAACTGACTGGTGTCCTCAGGACACACAGAGGCAAAACACCTCTAGGACCGGACACTTCCAGTTTTTAGTGAGAGTGCCAACGTCGTAGATCCCTGCCCGCAGCAGCTCACTTCTCCCAAACCCCGTGGGAGAGAGTGCTGAGTGCCGGACAGGTGGGCACTCCTGAGACTGCAGAGCTGAAGAGACCACCAACACTGCCCACCCCTGCCCAAATCCCTGGCCCAAGAAGAAACTGTATACAGCCTCTGGGTTTCGTAGATAAGGGCACAGGAGCAGTAGGTCCCCTGCATCTGAGACACCACCGGAACCAGAAGTGACCGACCAGATAAACAGTTCACTGCACACAAATCCCGTGGGAGGGAGAGCTAAACCTTCAGAGAGGCAGATATGCCTGGGAAACCATAAGAGACTAAACTCTGCCCACATTACTGATTCCAGAGGAAAACACCAAACACCATCTGGAACCCTGGTGCACGGAAGCTCCCAGAAAGGGCGGCGCATGTCCTCCTGGTTGCTGCCCTCTCAAATAGCTCATAAGCAACACCCCATGAGCAAACTTGAGCCTCGGGACCACAGGTAAGATCAACCTTCCTGCTCCAAGCGACCTGCCTGGTGTACAACAGGACAGAGGCCCACAGGAACAGCTGAAGACCTGTAGATAGGAAAAACTACAAGCCCAAAAGCAGAACACGCTGGTCCCATAACTGGCTGAAAGAAAACAGGAAAACAGGTCTACAGCACTCTTGACACACAAGCTTATAGGATGGTCTAGCCACTGTCAGAAATAGCAGAACAAAGTAACACTAGAGATAATCTGATGGCAAGAAGCAAGCGCAGGAACCCAAGCAACAGAAACCAAGACTATATGGAATCATCAGAACCCAATTCTCCCACCAAAGCAAACACTGAATGTCCAAACACACCAGAAAAGCAAGATCTAGACTCAAAATCATATTTGATCATTATGCTGGAGGACTTCAAGAAAGACATGAAGAACTCCCTTAGACATACACAGGAAAACATACATAAACAAGTAGAAGCCTACAGAGAGGAATCACAAAAATCACTGCAAGAATTCCAGGAAAACACAATCAAACAGTTGAAGGAATTAAAAATGGAAATAGAAGCAATCAAGGAAGAACACATGGAAACAACCCTGGATATAGAAAACCAAAGGAAGAGAAAAGTAGCTGTAGATAAAAGCATCACCAACAGAATACAAGACATAGAACAGAGAATCTCAGGAGCAGAAGATTCCATAGAAATCATCGACTCAACTGTCAAAGATAACGTAAAGCAGAAAAAGCTACTGGTCCAAAACATACAGGAAATCCAGGACTCAATGAGAAGATCAAACCTACGGATAATAGGTACAGAAGAGAGTGAAGACTCCCAGCTCATAGGACCAGTAAATATCTTCAACAAAATCATAGAAGAAAACTTCCCTAACCTAAAGAAAGAGATATCCATAAGCATACAAGAAGCCTACAGAACTCCAAATAGATTGGACCAGAAAAGAAACACCTCCCGTCACATAATAGTCAAAACACCAAATGCACAAAATAAAGAAAGAATATTAAAAGCAGTAAGGGGAAAAGGTCAAGTAACATGTAAAGGCAGACCTATCAGAATCACACCAGTCTTTTCGTCAGAGACTATGAAAGCCAGAAGATCCTGGACAGATGTCATACAGACCCTAAGAGAACACAAATGCCAGCCCAGGTTACTGTATCCTGCAAAACTCTCAATTAACATAGATGGAGAAACCAAGATATTCCATGACAAAACCAAATTTACTCAATATCTTTCTACAAATCCAGCACTACAAAGGATAATAAATGGTAAAGCCCAACATAAGGAGGCAAGCTACACCCTAGAAAAAGCAAGAAACTAATCGTCTTGGCAACAAAACAAAGAGAAGAAAAGCACACAAACATAACCTCACATCCAAATATGAATATAACGGGAAGCAATAATCACTATTCCTTAATATCTCTCAACATCAATGGCCTCAACTCCACAATAAAAATAAATTGATTAACAAACTGGATACGCAACGAGGACCCTGCATTCTGCTGCCTACAGGAAATACACCTCAGAGACAAAGACAGACACTACCTCAAAGTGAAAGGCTGGAAAACAACTTTCCAAGCAAATGGTCAGAAGAAGCAAGCTGGAGTAGCCATTCTAATATCAAATAAAATCAATTTTCAACTAAAAGTCATCAAAAAAGATAAGGAAGGACACTTCATATTCATCAAAGGAAAAATCCACCAAGATGAACTCTCAATCCTAAATATCTATGCCCCAAATACAAGGGCACCTACATACGTAAAAGAAACCTTACTAAAGCCTTAAACACACATTGCACCTCACACAATAATAGTAGGAGATTTCAACACCCCACTCTCATCAATGGACAGATCATGGAAACAGAAATTAAACAGAGACATAGACAGACTAAAAGAAGCCATGAACCAAATGGACTTAACAGATATTTATAGAACATTCTATCCTAAAGCAAAAGGATATACATTCTTCTCAGCTCCTCATGGTACTTTCTCCAAAATTGACCATATAATTGGTCAAAAAACGGGCCTCAACAGGTACAGAAAGATAGAAATAATCCCAAGCGTGCTATCAGACCACCACGGCCTGAAGCTGGTCTTCAATAACAATAAGGGAAGAACTCCCACATATACGTGGCAGTTGAACAATGCTCTACTCAACGATAACCTGGTCAGGGAAGAAATAAAGAAAGAAATTAAAGATTTCTTAGAATTTAATGAAAATGAAGGTACAACATACTCAAACTTATGGGACACAATGAAAGCTGTGCTAAGAGGAAAACTCATAGCTCTGAGTGCCTGCAGAAAGAAACAGTAGAGAGCATATGTCACCAGCTTGACAGCACACTTAAAAGCTCTAGAAGAAAAAGAAACAAATAGACCCAGGAGGAGTAGAAGGCAGGAAATAATCAAACTCAGAGCTGAAATCAACCAACTAAAAAGAAAAAAGACCATAGAAAGAAAAAACAGATATAAAGTTGGTTCATTGAGAAAATCAACAAGATAGGTAAACCCTTAGCCAGATTAAGGAGAGGACACAGAGAGTGTGTCCAAATTAACAAAATCAGAAATGAAAAGGGAGACATAACTACAGATTCAGAGGAAATTCAAAAAATCATCAGATCTTACTATAAAAGCCTATATTCAAGAAAACTTCAAAATCTGCAGGAAATGGACAATTTCCTAGACAGATACCAGGTACCAAAGTTAAATCAGGAACAGATAAACCATTTACACAACCCCATAACTCCTAAGGAAATAGAAGCAGTCATTAAACGTCTCCCAACCAAAAAGAGCCCAGGTCCAGACGGGTTTAGTGCAGAATTCTATCAGACCTGCATAGAAGACGTCATACCAATACTATCCAAACTATTCCACAAAATTGAAACAGGTGGAGCACTACCGAATTCCTTCTATGAAGCCACAATTACTCTTATACCTAAACCACACAAAGACCCAACAAAGAAAGAGAACTTCAGACCAATTTCCCTTATGAATATCGATGCAAAATATGGCAAACTGAATCCAAGAGCACATAAAACAATCATCCACCATGATCAAGTAGGCTTCATCCCAGGCATGCAGGGATGGTTTAATATATGGAAAACCATCAACGTGATCCATTATATAAACAAACTGAAAGAACAAAACCACATGATCATTTCATTAGATGCTGAGAAAGCATTTGACAAAATTCAACACCCCGTCATGATAAAAGTCCTGGAAAGAATAGGAATTCAAGGCCCATACCTAAACATAGTAAAAGCCATATACAGCAAACCAGTTGCTAACATTAAACTAAATGGATAGAAACTTGAAGCAATCCCACTAAAATCAGGGACTAGACAAGGCTGCCCACTCTATCCCTACTTATTCAATATAGTTCTTGAGGTTCTAGCCAGAGCAATCAGACAAGAAAATGAGATCAAGGGGATACAGATTGGGAAAGAAGAAGTCAAAATATCATTATTTGCAGTGATATGATAGTATATTTAGGTGATCCCAAAAGTTCCACCACAGAACTGCTAAAGCTGATAAACAACTTCAGCAAAGTTGCTGGGTATAAAATTAACTCAAATAAATCAATAGCCTTCCTCAACACAAAAGAGAAACAAGCCGAGAAAGAAATTAGGGAATCGGCAAACTTCATAATAGACCCAAATAATATAAAGTACCTCGGTGTGACTTTAACCAAGCAAGTAAAAGATACATAAAATGAGAACTTCAAGACTCTGAAGAAAGAAATTGAAGAAGACATCAGAAGATGGAAGGATCTCCCATGCTCATGGATTGGCAGGATTAATATAGTAAAAATGGCCATTTTACCAAAAGCGATCTACAGATTCAATGCAATCCCCATCAAAATACCAATCCAATTCTTCAAAGAGTTAGACAGAACAATTTGCAAATTCACCTGGAATAACAAAAACCTCAGGATAGCTAAAACTATCCTCAACAATAAAAGGACTTAAGGGGGAATCACTATCCCTGAACTCAAGCAGTATTACAGAGCAATAGTGATAAAAACTGCATGGTATAGGTACAGAGACAGACAGATAGACCAATGGAACAGAATTGAAGACCCAGAAATGAACCCACACACCTATGGTCACTTGATTTTTCGACAAAGGAGCCAAAATCATCCAATGGAAAAAAGAAAGCATTTTCAGCAAATGGTGCTGGTTCAACTGGAGGTCAACATGTAGAAGAATGCAGATCGATCCATGCTTATCACCCTGTAAAAGCTTAAGTCCAAGTGGATCAAGGGCCTCTATATCAAACCAGAGACACTCAAACTAATAGAAGAAAAACTAGGGCAGCATCTCGAACACATGGGCACTGGAAAAAATTTCCTGAACAAAACACCAGTGGCTTATGCTCTAAGATCAAGAATCGAGAAATGGAATCTCATAAAACTGCAAAGCTTCTGTAAGGCAAAGAACACTGTGGTTAGGACGAAACGGCAACCAACAGATTGGGAAACGATCTTTACCAATCCTACAGTAGATAGTGGGCTTATATCCAAAATATACAAAGAACTCAAGAAGTTAGACTGCAGGGAGACAAATAACCCTATTAAAAATTGGGGTTCAGAGCTAAACAAAGAATTCACTGCTGAGGAATGCCGAATGACTGAGAAACATCTCAAGACATGTTCAACATTTTTACTCCTAAGGGAAATGCAAGTAAAAAGAACACTGAGATTTCACCTCACACCAGTGAGAATGGCTAAAATCAAAAACTCAGTTGACAACAGATTCTGGCGAAGATTGGAGAAAGAGGAACACTCCTCCATTGTTGGTGCAATTGCAGACTGGTACAACCATTCTGGAAATCAGTCTGGAGTTTCCTCAGAAAATTGGACATTGAACTACCTGAGGATCCAGCTATACTTCTCCTGGGCATATACCCAAATGATGCCCCAACATATCAAAAAGACACGTGCTCCACTATGTTCATAGCAGCCTTATTTATAATAGCCAGAAGCTGGAAAGAACCCAGATGCCCTTCAACGAGGAATGGATACAGAAAATGTGGTACATCTACACAATGGAATATTACTCAGCTATCATAGCAATGCCTTTATGAAATTCATAGGCAAATGGTTGGAACTGGAAAATATCATCCTGAGTGAGGTAACCCAATCACAGAAAAACACACATGGTATGCACTCATTGATAAGTGCCTATTAGCCCAAATGTTTGAATTACCCTAGATGCGTAGAATACATGAAGTTCAAGACGATGGTCAAAATGTGAATGCTTCACTCCTTCTTTAAAAGGGGAACAAGAATACCCTTGGCAGGGAATAGAGAGGCAAAGATTAAAACAGACACAGAAGAAACACCCATTCAGAGCCTGCCCCACATGTGGCCCATGCATATACAGCTACCAAATTAAACAAGATGGATGAAGCAAAGAAGTGCAAGCCAAGGAGCTGAATGTAGATCCCTCCTGAGAGACACAGCTAGAATACAGCAAATACAGAAGCGAATGCCAGCAGCAAACCACTGAACTGAGAACAGGAACCCCCATTGAAGGAATCAGAGAAAGAACTGGAAGAGCTTGAAGGGGCTCGAGACCCCATATGAACAACAATGCCAAGCAACCAGAGCTTCCAGGGACTAAGCCACTACCTAAAGACTATACATGGACTGACCTTGGACTCTGACCTCATAGGTAGCAATGAATATCCTAGTAAGATCACCACCTGAAGGGGAAGCCCTTGGTCCTGCTAAGACTGAACCCCCAGTTAACATGATTGTTGGGGGGAGGGTGGTAATGGGGAGAGGATGGGGAGGGGAACACCCGTATAGAATGGGAGGGGTAGGGGTTAGGGGGATGTTGGCCCAGACCAGAAAAGGGAATAACAATTGAAATGTAAATAAGAAATACTCAAATTAATAAAAAAAAGAAAAGAGCAGGCTTCTAAAGATAACAAAAACATATTCAAATAAAATATTATAAGAATACACAAAAGAATTTATAATAAAGTTGGACAATCCAAACCAATAGAAAGTATAATATCCCCAAGAGAATGCACAAGAACCAAATACTGCTCATTCACACATTCAGATCCATCACAATAATACTAAAATGAAAGGTACAGTATATATGCAGAGGACCTGACAAAAACCTGTATGAGCTCTGCTACTTTTTAGGGCCTTGATGTCCTGGTGTCCTCCATTTTCACGGTCTCTATACTCTTTGTGCCTTGTCTTCTATGGGATTCCTTGAGTTTTGAAGGGAAGGGTTTGGCAGAGACATCTGCTTTACAGAGGTGTGTTCAAAGTTGTCTCTGTTTCTATCATCTATCATCTCTACCTACCTATCTTTCTATCTATGTATCTATCTATATATCTAACTATCTATCATCTATCTATCTATCTATCTATCTATCTATCTATCTATCTAAATATCCATCTACCTACCTTTCATCTATCTCTCTCTACATATTTTTGGTTGTGGATCTCTGCATGTGTTCCCATCTGCTTCAGGAAGAAGCCTTCTGATGACCTAAAGGGAGAACATGCCACTCTCTTAGTCAGGGATTCTTTTGCTGTGAAAAGACACAACGACTGGGAATTCATGTAAAGGAAAGCATTAAATTGTGCCTGGCTTACAGTTTCAGAGATTTAGTTCATTATCGTTGTAGCAGGAAACATAATAGCATGCTGGTAGACATGGCACTAGGGCTGCTGAGAGATCTATATCTTAATCCACAGGCAGCAGAAGGTGACTCTGTGCCACACTGGCCATAGTTTGAGCATATGAGACCTCAAAGCCTGCCTGCATAGTGACAAGCTTCATCTAAAAAAGCCAAAACTACTACAAAAGTGCTCTACTTCCTAATAGTGCCATGTATATAGACCAAGCATTCAAACATAAGAGTCTATGGGGGTCATTCCTATCCAAACCACCACACCACCGAAACCTAAAATCTTTAATCTGCAATTTGTCCTACCCGCAAATTATGCTAGGATAATGTGGCACACACCTTGTGGGTGCAAACAAACAATATCTTATTTGATGAACTGTCCACTCCTTGAGATTGAATTCATACCTGACACTGCCAAGGTGGCCAAGAACCAAAAGCCAGATAGTTCAGAAACCTACAAAGGAACACTATACCACACTGAGTCAAAACAAATTGAAAAGTAGAAATAAAATTATTTCTAATATTATTCAGATATACTCATAGATTCATGTCTTATTAAGCAGTTTCTTGAATTTTCTCCTCTCAGATAACTCTGTGATGTATTCAGTTAGGAGGCACGTAAGGAGCCTGGGGTAATAATTCATCAGTAGGTTAAAAGCTTGTTTGCAAGCATGATATTAGATTGCTGATGTATCCAAAGGCCAATGTGAGAAGCAAAGTTTTGTGATATGTAGTTCCAGGACTAGGGAGGAAAAGACAGGAGAATTCCTAGTCACCCATAGCCATTCTCTCTAGAGAAACTGGTAAGTTCCAGGTTCAATGAAAGTCAATGCCTAAAAATAATGTGAAGAAGAAATTGAGGAAGACACACGAGATTATCCTGTAACCTTGACAAGTGCAACTGGTACTGGCTGTACCAAAGGTAGGCAACACAAAAAAGAGTTCATTGCATAAAAGCACCCTATAAATCCCATGCTTACATGACAGCAGAGAAAAGGGAAATGATAGAATGGAGAAGAAAATTTCAGTCAGTACTTGACAACTGTAAATAAATACATTTGCATACTTATACATCGTATATTAAACAGTCTCCTGCATGGTTGTGCAATGACTACTTTATATAAAAGGGATACACATAATAATATAGATAATAATAGGTGGCAAGTCTAAAAAAATGTGTGGAACAATAATGATATGTCTCCCACACCCTAATGTTCTCATTTTTTTTAAACATAAAGCTTACAGGACCTGTACTATTATACCCCACCTTGTTCCCAAAATGCACATCATCTAGACCTATCAAAGCTAATAATGCAGTGTGTTAAACAAATAGCTTATCTTCTTTGTAGAGTCATTATAACCTTCTAAATTCAGAAAGCTTCATTGTGAAGACAAGTCCAACTGTTCCTATATATGAGACAACAGCAATAAAAGAATATAAGTACATTACTATTCACTTTATCTGTAACCTAGGGGCTCTCTGCTCATCTACTAGGTAAGCATTATTTTATTTGAGTCATCATAGAACAAAGCATCAAGCATAGGGAAAATTAAAAATGAAATCTCAGTATGCTTGAATGCCTAGCTTCTCTTAGGCTTATTCACTTGAAACAGTGTCAGAAAACTGTGTCTGTTCAGCAATAATAATTCTAAAAATTGCAAATGTCTGTTAGCAACAACCCGAAAAATTCATGTTTGGGCAATTTGAATCATGGCTGGTAGAAAGCTTGCTGAACAGGCTGCCAGGCAGTCATAACAAACAGGCCATATCGAAGCACTGTTATGTGCTCTGTTAAAGTTAATTTTCTTTCCTTCTTCATAGAACACTAAAATCAGCAAGTGGAGTGTGTGTCATTTATTTGAACACCCATTATTATTATGCATAGAAAATACTGTGAATTCAAAATAATGCTATGACAATATACATTTATCCTTCATGGATAATTAACTGTGTCCATGCACAACAGTGGCAGGATTGCTATGGAACGCCAGTTTTCACAGGACTGTTTCCAAACAAAAATCATAAAGACTTAAGTTTTAAATGTGGTTTGTCTTAACTTATGGTAAGCTGTTGTTTATTTTCCTTTATTTGTATTGACTCTGTTAATCATAGTCTAACAGTTCTCCTCAAAGCATGTCTCCTCTGTGAACCCACCCCCTACCTGCTAGTTCTCTTCCAAACAGGTTAAATCTTTTCTTCCTAATTTGTTAGTTTTATATCTTGTGAAGTGGGTCTCATCTCACATTCTTAATAGAATACCATATCATATCAAACATATTGATACTTCAAAATACAGCTTAGAACCTGAAACATGGTACAGAGGGTAAAATGGTTTTCTGCAACACCTGCAACCTGAATTGGACTCTGAAACCCATGTAAAGATGGAAGAAGTGAACTAATTCCACAGAGTTGTCCTCTTGCTTTCACACTCACATAACATATAAAAGTAATAAAGTTGTTAAAATTTGAAATATTTTAAAATACCAGCCAGCCACCATTTAAAATGATTCTCTACCACTGATGCTTGGTTTTGAGACTCCATACTTCTTATGTTATGATTTTGTAATAAAATGAATATATTGCTGGTCCTAGTTATTTCAAAATATTTTTACTATGGAAACCAATGCTTGATGTACAGGAAGAATTACAGACATAAATTTTAAAGCCTACTTACTTTTAGATATTTGATTATACATTCAACAAAAAGGGTCCTCAATCTGAATAAATAAATAAGATGCAGGATATTGAAAATTTAACTCATAACTCAAAATGGCCTTCACTTTCATTTTCTCCTTAACAATTCTGATGTGTTAGAAGACCAAAAACTGAACAAAACAAAAACAATTCAAAGATACTGAGATTCGGGTTGGGGATTTAGCTCAGTGGTAGAGCACTTGCCTAGCAAGCGCAAGGCCCTGGGTTTGGTCCCCAGCTCCGAAAAAAAAGAAAAGAAAAAAAAGATACTGAGATTCTAGGGAGGTAAGAAAAATCCAATTGATTCAGTTTCAGAGATTCACATCGTAGATAGAGAGATCTGACTTCCATAAATTTTCTCTGGCCACTCTCCCACCAACATACATGCACACAATGAATATTTAATACACACATGAAAATCAATGGAATTTTCTAGTTATCAAACTGAATAAAGTCATTTAATCCTCTATATTTTAGTATATATCTTAGATGTGCAAGTGAGAAAATTTTCTCAAGACTTATTTATGTATAGGAGTACACTGGCACTCTCTTCAGATGCACCAGATTGTGACCCACCATGTGGTTGCTGGAAATTGAAGTACTTCTGACATTTTCATGGAAAACGAATCATTTCCTAGAGGAATTAGATTTATGGTAGTTAATTTTTATTGCCTGTTACAAAATGTCAGCAGATACATGAAGGAGAGGATATGTTTATATGGAAGGAGAACAAAAGACAAGAGTACAAATTTTAAACCCCCCCTACCAAATGTATTAAGGGAATTTCCTTCTTATGAAGAGATAGATTTTTATAAGACATATGTGACAGTCAATCAATTGATTCTAATGATGAGTAAAGGCAAATTAAATATAGTTAATAATTCCGGAATGAAAATGATTTTAGTTCAATCTCCTTTTCTCCTTTTCTCTTTTAATTATGAAGGTAATTGAAAACAATTATAATGATTTCATATTTTTATGGAAGTAGTCAAATGTAGTATTTACTACTTATTTATACTCTACACCTAGAATTTATCCATGAAAACTGAACAGCTGTGATATGCACAGCGGTTGTAATGACATAAAGAAATCTACTTAAGATTAGTTACTTAGTAATTTTATGATAATTATTTTTGTTTGTTTTAAGATACACTTGAATAACCCAAAATAAAAGTCTTTTGTATAGTTTCTTTAGCTGAGAAGAAGATATATTCTTTTGTTTTAGGATGAAATGTTCTAGAACTATCTGTTAAGTCCATTTGGTTCATAATGTCTATTAGTTTTCCTATGTTAATGTTTATTTTCTGTTTCCATGATGTGTTCAATGATGAGAGTGGGGTATTGAAATTTACCACTATTATTGTGTGAGATGCAATGTGTGCTTTGAGCTTTAGTATGTTTTTTTTAATGTAGGTGCCCTTGTATTTGGAGCATAAATATTCAAAATATTGGAAGATTTTTCCTTTGACGAATATAAAGTGTCCTTCCTTATATTTTCATAACTTCTGAATGAAAGTTGATTTCGTTTGATATTAGAATGCCTACTCCAACTTGTTTCTCTGGATCATTTGCCTGGGAAATTGTTTTCCAGCCCTTTATTCTGAGGTAGTGTCTGTCTTGTCACTGGGGTGTGCATGCAGCAAAATTCTAAGTCTTCTTTCTTATCCAGTGTGTTAGGTTATGTCCTTATATTTGGGAACTGAGTCCATTGATATTAAGAGATATTAAGGAACAGTTATCATTGTTTCCTGTTATTTTTGTTGTAGAGGGGGAATTATGTTTGTATGTCTGTCTTCTTTCAGTTTTGTTGCAAGGGGATTACTTTCTTGCTTTTTCTAGGGTGTAATTTCCCTCCTTGTGTTGGAGTTTTCCATCTATTATCCTTTGTAGGACTCGATTTGTAGAATGATATTGTGTAAATTTGGTTTGTCATGGAATATCTTCTTTTCTCCATCTATGTTAATTGAGAGTTTTGCTGGATATGGTAGCCTGGGCTGGTATTTATGTTCTTTTAGGATCCATATGACATCTGCTTAGGAACTTCTGACTTTAACAGGATCTGGTCAGAAGTCTGATGTAATTTTTATAGGTCTACCTGTATATGTTACTTGGTCTTTTTCCTTTACTGTTTTTAATATTCTCTTTTTGTTTTGTGCATTTAGTGTTGTGACTGTTATGTGACAGGAAGACATTCTTTTCTGGTCCAATCTATTTGGCATTCTGTAAGGTTTTCATATGTTTATGGGCATCTCCTTCTTTCAGATAGGGAATTTTCCTCTATAATTTTGTTGAAGATATTTACTAGCCCTTTAAGTTGGGAGTCTTCACTCTCTTCTATACCTATTATCCTTAGGTTTTATCTTCTCATTTTGTCCTGGATTTCCTAGATGTTTTGAGTTAGTAGCTTTTTGCATTTTACATTATCTTTGAAGGTTTTGTCAATGTTTTCTATAGTATATTGTGGCCATGAGATTCTCTTTTCCATCAAAAAGATTAAAATAATACCATGCATTCTACCAGATCACCATGGACTGTGGCTGGCCATTAATAACAACAAAAACAACAGAAAGCCCACATACACAAGGAAGTTGAACAATCCCAATAAAATCAGGGACTAGACAAGGCTGTCCATTCTCTCCCTACTTATTCAAAATAGTATTAGAAGTCCTAGCCAGAGCAATCAGACAACAAAAGTACATCCAAGGGATACAATTTGGAAAGGAAAAAGTAAAAATATCACTATTTGCAGATGATATGATACTATACTTAAGCAACTCCAAAAGTTCCACCACAGAACTACTAAGCCTGACAAACAACTTCAGCAAAGTGGCCAGATATAAAATCAACTCAAACAATTAGGAACCTTTCTTTACTCAAAGGATAAAAGGCTGAGAAAGAAATTAGGGAAAAGACACCCTTCCAATAGTCCCAAATAACATAACATACCTCAGTGTGATCCTAACCAAGAAAGGGAAAGATCTGTTTGAAAAGATCTTCAAGTCTCTGAAGAAAGAAATTGAAGAAGATCAGAAAAGATGTAAAGATTCCCCCATGATTATGGGTTGCAGAACTAATATAGTAAGAATGGCTATTTTGGCAAAAGCAATTTACAGATTTAATGCAATCTCCATCAAAATCCCAACTCAATTCTTCATAGAGTTAGAAAGAGTAATTTGAAAATTCATCTAATATAACAAAAAACCCAGGATAGCAGAAACTATACCCAATAATAAAAGATTTCTTTGGGAATCACCATCCTAGACCAATACCTGTATTATAGAGCAATAGTGATAAAAACTATATGTTATTGGAACAGAGACAGGCAGGTAGATCAATGGAATAGAATTCAAGACCCTGAAATTAACCCCTATACATACCTTCACTTGACTTTTGACAAAGGAGCTAAAGACATCTAGTGGAAAAAATAGTGTTTTGAACAATTGCTGCTAGTTCAACGGGAGGTTAACATGTAGAAGAATACAAATCTATCCATTCTTATTGTCCTATACATAGCTTAAGTTCAAGTGGATCAAGGATCTCAACCTCAAACCAGATACACTCAAACTAATAAAAGAAAAAGTGCTGAAGAGCCTCGATCATATGGTCACTGAGGAAAATTTCCTGAATAGAACACTAATGGCTTATGCTCTAAGAACAAGAATCAACAAATGGGACCTCATAAAATTGCAAAGCTTCTGTAAGGCAAAGGACACTGTCATTAAGACAAAACAGCCCAACAGTTTTGGAAAAAATCTTTACCAATCCTACTTCTGATAGAGGGCTAATATACAATATATAAAAAGAACTCAAGTAGGTAGACTCCACATAGTCAAATAACCCTATTAAAAATTGGGGTACAGTGTTAAACAAACAATTTTCAACTGAGAAATATAGAATGGCTGACAAATACCAAAGGAAATGTTCAAGATCCTTAGACACTAGGGAAAGGCAAATAAGAAAAAAAAACCCTGAGAGTCTACCTCACAACAGTCAGAATGGGTAAGACAAAAACTCAGATGACAACAGATGCTGGCAAGGATGTGGAGAAAGAGGAACATTCCTTCATTGTTGGTTGGACTGAAAGCTGGGCCAACCACTGTGGAAATCAATTTGGAGATTCCTCAGAGAATTGGTTATAGTACTACCTGAGGACCCAGCTATACCACTCCTGGGCATATACCCAAATGAAGCTACAGCATACAACAAGAATAGATGCTCTATTATGTTCACAGCAACCTTATTTATAATATTCAGATGATGGAAAGGACCCGGATGGCCTTAAACAGAGGAATGGATACAGAAAATGTGGTATATCTATACAATGAAGTACTACTCAGCTATCAAAAACAATGACTTCATGAAAGTCACAGGCAAATAAATGGAATTAGAAAATGCCACCTTGAGTGAGGTAACCCAATCTCAAAAAGCCACACATGGTATGCAGTCACTGATAAGTGGATATTAACTCAAAAGCTGGAATTACCCAAGATACAATCCTCAAAACACATAAAGCTCAAGAAGAATGACAACCAAATTGCAGATGCTTCAGCCCTTCTTAAAAGGGGGAATAAAAATATTCTTAGGAGATATGTAGACAACATTTGGAGCAGAGACTGATAGAATGACCATTCAGATACTGTCCATCTGGGAATCCAGCATATATATATATATAATATATATATATTGAAGCCAAGAAGTGATGCTGACAGGAGCCAGATATATCTCTCTCCTGAGAGGAACAGCCAGAGCATGACAAATACAGAGGGTAATTCTAGCATTAAACCATGGAACTAAGAATGGGGACCCCATTGGAGGAGATAGAGAAAAGATTGAAGGAGCTTAAGAGGCTTGCAACCCCATAAGAAGAACAATGCCAACCAACCAGAGTTCCCACGGACTAAACCACTACCCAAAAACTACACATTGACATGCCAGTTGCTCCAGCTGCATAAGTAGCAGAGGATGGCCTTGGTGGACACCAACAGGAAGAGAAGCCCTTGTTCCTGACGAGGCTGTACTCCTCAGTGTAGGGGAATGTCAAAGTGGGTAGTTGGGAAGGGGGTGAGTTGGGGTAAGGGAATACCCTCACAGAAGAAGTGGGAGAAGGGTGCTATAGGGAGTTTATGGACAGGAAACTTGGAAAGGGAATAACATTTGAAATGTAACTAAAATATATTCAATAAAAGAAAAAGAAAGAAGGAAAAAATAGTTCTTTAGGATAGCTGTTCAACCAATTTCTTTGCATCTGGACAAGACTCAGCTAAACATCTTGTTTATTCTGACTCTAGGCTTCCAAATATTTTGATATTAGAGGATACTGAAGTATAATGAATCCAGAGGTGAAAAGGTTTCTTACTCAGCCAAATGCTTTCCTTATTAGCATGAGGACCAGAGTTTCCCCCAGGGCATTTATGTGCAAAGTCATTATGTTTACATTTCTCTATAATTCCAGCTCTAGGTGAAAATGACTATCACCTGGCTCTCTGACTAGAGAGACTGAAGGATTTCCAGGCTAATAAGAGACACTTTTTTCAGCTGCTAAAATATATTGATGGTGCCTGAGAAATAGCACATGAGCTTGGCCTATGGGCTTCATACCCATAATTACTTATATGGGTAATCACACGTTTATATACACATAATACACAAACACACACACACACACACACACACACACACACGAGTGGGGGTGGGGTGGGACTTTTGCAACATAATGATATTCCTCAGCCCTCAGAACACAACTACTAATACCCTGACATATCTGCAGCAAGACATTTAAATAGAGAGCCAGAGATCAAGGTCATAGCACTTTCATAAACCTTTCTTCAAGACATCATGCCATTGCACTGCCTGACTCTATCAGGCCCATTGTACAAGGAACATCTAGGAAAGCACTCCCCACTCCCCAAACCTATTCACCTACCTGTTTTCCAGGTAAAGCACAGTGGCCCTGAGCTAGCTTTGGATGCCTCTTCAAGCTCCAATGTCTAGCCCCCAATCTGCCAGAATCTATAAGGCCCTCAAAACAAACAAACAAACAAACAACAACAACAAAAAACACCTGCTACATCAAGTATATCCAGTTGAAAGCTGTCCACCTGAGACCTGCTGCTTGAAGGACATCAAGATTAGGTTTGCCTTCCTGATATCTGTTACGCAAGGAACATATAAGAAAAACCCAACGATAAAAGGCTGGCATATGAAAACAAACATCAAGAATCAGGGCAATATGGCACATTCAAAGCAATGCTATCCTACAAATACAAGATTCAGATGTCCTACCAAAACTGAAGTACAAAATAAAACCTTAAATCCATCCTTATATATATGATAGACAGATGCCTTTGAAAAGGAAAGGAATACATGCCTCAAAGAAAGAAAGAGAAATGAAATCTGATAAAGGTCTTTAAAGGGGAAACTAATGAATCCCTTAAAGAATATAGGAAAGCACAATTAGATGAGGAAATGAAATTAATAATACAATTCAGGACATGAAAATAGAAATAAAATCAACAAAGAACACTTAATCTGAGGGCATCTTGGACATAGAAACCCTAGGGAAGAAAATAGGAACAACTGACATAAACATCACAAACAATTTACAAGAGATGGAAGAAAGAATCTCAGGAGTAGAAGATATAATAGAAGAAATTTTCACATCCGTAAAAGAAAATGTTAACTCTAAAAAAATTCCTGACATAATTTATCCAGGAAAAATGGGAAAATATTAAAAATTGCAGGTGGTAGGAGAGGGAGGGAGGGATTTGAGTGGAAAAGTGATTAGGGAGGGTAGGAGGGAAACATAATCAGGTATGGGGGGAGCAGGACTGATGAACAAAAAGAATAATAGGGATAGGGCCTCTGGGAACAGGAAGACAGGGGCATTCAACACTGCAATCCAGACACCGCCCAGATCTGAAGAGACTAGATCAAGCATCTCCCTGCACCCAAATCCCACGGGAGGGAGAGCAAGACCTTCAGAGGGGCAGTTAAATCAGGAACAAATAAACCAGTTAAACAACCCTATAACTCCTAAAGAAATAGAAGCCATCATTAAAAGTCTCCAAACCAAAAGAAACCAGGTCCAGATGGGTTTGGTGCAGAATTCTATGAGACCTTCATAAAAGACCTCACACCAATACTATCCAAATTATTCCACAAAATTGAAACAGATGGAGTGCTACCGAATTCCTTCTATGAAGCCACAATTACTCTTATACCTAAACCACACGAAGACCCAACAAAGAAATATTGATAAATATCGATACAAAGATACTCAATAAGATTCTTGCAAACTGAATCCAAAGCACATCAAAACAACCATCCATAATGATCAAGTAGGTTTCATTCCAGGAATGCAGGGATGGTTTAATATATGGAAAACCATCAATGTAATCCACTATATAAACAAACTGAAAGATAAAAACCACATGATCATTTCATTAGATGCTGAGAAAGCATTTGACAAAATTCAACACCCCTTCATAATAAAAGTCCTGGAAAGACTAGGAATTCAAGGCCCATAACTAATCATAGTAAAAGCCATGTACAGCAAACCAGTAGCTAATATTAAACTAAATGGAGAGAAACTTGAAGCAATCCCACTAAAATCAGGGACTAGACAAGGCTGCCCACTCTCTCCCTACTTATTCAATATAGTTCTTGAAGTCCTAGCCAGAGCAATCAGACAACAAAAGGAGATCAAAGGGATACACAGCGGAAAGGAAGAAGTCAAAATATCACTATTTGCAGATGATATGATAATATATTTAAGTGATCCCAAGAGTTTCACCAGAGAACTAATAAACCTGATAAACATATTCAGCAAACTGGCTGGGTATAAAATTAATTCAAATAAATGAATACCCTTCTTCTACACAAAAGAGAAATGAGCCGAGAAAGAAATTAGGGAAACAACACCCTTCGTAATAGTCCCAAATAATAAAAAATACCTCAGTGTGACTTTAACCAAGCATGTGAAAGATCTGTATGATAAGAACTTCAAGTCTCTAAAGAAAGAAATTGAGAAAGATCTCAGAAAATGGAAAGATTTTCCATGCTCATGGATTGGCAGGATTAATATAGTAAAAATAGCCATTTTACCAAAAGTCATCTACAGATTCAATGCAATCTCCATCAAAATCCCAACCCAATTCTTCATAGAAATAGACAGAACAATTTACAAATTCATCTGGAATAACAAAACACCCAGCATAGCTAAAATTATCTTCAATAATAAAGGAACTTCTGGGAGCATCACTATCCCTGAACTTAAGCAGTATTACAGAGCAATAGTGATAAAAACTGCATGGTATTGGTACAGAGACAGACAGATAGACCAGTGGAATAGGATTGAAGACCCAGAAATGAACCCACATACCTATGGTCACTTGATTTTTGACAAAGGAGCCAAAACTATCCAATGAAAAAAAGATAGCATTTTCAGCAAATGGTGCTGGTTCAACTGGAGGTCAGCATGTAGAAGAATGCAGATTGATCCATTCTTATCACCCTGTACAAAGCTTAAGTCCAAGTGGATCAAGGACCTCCACATCAAACCAGACACAATCAAACTGATAAAAGAAAAAGTGGGGAAGAATCTCAAACACATGGGAACTGGAGAAAATTTCCTGAACAAAACACCAATGGCTTATGCTCTAAGATCAAGAATCGAGAAATGGAATCTCATAAAACTGCAAAGCTTCTGTAAGGCAAAAGGCTCTGCAGTTTGGACAAAACGGCAACAAACAGATTGGAAAAAGATCTTTACCAATCCTGTAACTGATAGAGGGCTTATATCCAAAATATACAAAGAACTCACGAAGTTAGACTGAAGGGAGCCAAATAACCCTATTTAAAAAATGGAGTTTAGAGCTAAACAAAGAATTCACAGCTGAGGAATGCCAAATGTCTGAGAACCACCTAAAGAAATGTTCAACATCTTTAGTCATAAGGGAAAATAATCAAAACAACCCTGAGATTCCACCTCACACCAGTGAGAATGGCTAAAATCAAAAACTCAGTTGACAACAGATTCTGGCGAGGATTGGAGAAAGAGGAACACTCCTCCATTGTTGGTGGGATTGCAGACTGGTACAACCATTCTGGAAATCAGTCTAGAGATTCCTCAGAATATTGGACATTGCATTACCTGAGGACCCAGCTATACCTCTCTTGGGCATATACCCAAAAGATGCCCCAACATATAACAAACACACATGCTCCATTATGCTCATAGCAGCCTCATTTATAATAGACAGAAGCTGGAAAGAAACTAGATGCCCTTCAACAGAGGAATGGATACAGAAAATGTGGTGCATCTACACAATTGAATGTTACTCAGCTATCAAAAACAATGACTTTATGAAATTCATAGGCAAATGGATGGAGCTGGAAAATGTCATCCTCAGTGAAGTAACCCAATCACAGAAAAACACACGTGTATGCACTCATTGATAAGTGGGATTAGCCCAAATGCTCGAATTACCCTAAATGCACAGAGCACATGAAACTCAAGAAGGATGACCAAAATGCAAATGCTTCACTCCTTCTTTAAAAGGGGAATAAGAATACCCTTGGGTGGGAATAGGGAGGCAAAGTTTTGAACAGAGGCAGAAGGAACACACATTCAGAACCTGCCCCATGTGGTCCATACATATACAGCCACCAAACTAGATAAGATGGATGAAGCAAAGAAGTGCAGGCTGAACTGGATGTAGATCTCTCCTGAGAGACACACCCAGAATACAGCAAATACATAGGTGAATGCCAGCAGCAAACCACTGAACTGAGAACAGGACCCCTGTTGAGGGAATCAGAGAAAGGACTGAAAGAGCTTGAAGGGGCTTGAGACCCCATATGAACAACAATGCCAACCAACCAGAGCTTCCAGGGGCTACACTACTACCCAAAGACTATACATGGACTGACCCTGGGCTCCAACTGCATAGGTACCAATGAATAGCCTAGTAAGAGCACCAGTTGAAGGGGAAGTCCTTGGTCCTTCCAAGACTGAACACCCAGTCATCGTGATTGTTTTGGGGAGGGCGGTAATGGGGGGAGGATGGGGAAGGGAATAGTCATATAGAAGAGGAGGGAGAGGGGTTTGGGGGATGTTGGCCTGGAAACTGGGAAGGGAATAAGAATTGAAATGTCAATAAGAAATACCCAAGTTAATAAAAATGGAGAAAATAAAAGAATAAAGTGTTTCAGTTCCAAGGACAAGTAAATATTTTCAATAAATTTCCCCCAAAATAAAGAGAAACTTGCAAAACACCCTTCAAATTGGATCCTTCCCACTACATAATAAATAATCAAATACTAAATTTAGAGAAAAGAGAAAAATATAAAAAGCTGCAGAGAAAAAAGACCAACTAACATAAAAAAAAGACCAGAATTACACCAGACTTCTCAACAGATACTCTAATAGCTAGAGGTTCCTGGAAAAATATCCTCCAAGAAATATCATATGCTGGTATAGATTATTATACCCAGCAAAACTCTCAACCTCCATACATAGAGAAAATGAGATATTCTAATACAAACCCAAATGTAAACAATATCTATCCACAAATGTAGCTGTGTAGCAAATACATGAAGGAAAACTCCAAACCTAATATATTAGCTACACAGAAGAATATGTAGCAAATAAATTCCACAACACTGAGTACAAAGTAATGGAAAAATTTACAAATACACACACCAACAAACAAATATATAATAACTGGACCAACATCAAAATAAAATGTACTAATAATCATTGTTCATTAATATCTCTCAACATCAATGTATTAAATTGCTCGATAAAAAGACAAAGGACAACACAGTAGATGTGAAAACAGGATACATTATTCTGTTGCATACAAAAAGCACACTTCAGCAACAAAGATATTACCTCAGAATAAAGGACAGGAAAAATGATTTCCAAGCAATGAGTCTTAAGAAGAAAGCTGGAGTACCCATTCTAATATCTAGTAAAATAGTCTTTCAACAAAAATTAATCAAAGGAGATTGGGAAAAAAACACTACATATATCAAAAAACAAATTTACCAAGATGACAGTTCAATTCTGAATATACATGCCCCAAATATAAGAGCACCCACATTCATAAAAGAAACATTATTAAAATCCTATAAGCCTTAGGAAATAGGAGCATTTATTAAAAAGGAAAAACTTAACAAGATGGCAGTTCAATTCTGATCATATATGCCCCAAATACAGGACAGCCACATTCATAAAAGAAGCATTATTAAAGTCCTATAACCAATGAAGAAAGAGAAGTTTTGGGCAGAATTCTTTCAGACTTTCACAGAAGAGCAAATACCTATATTTCTCAACAAATTGTATGAATAGAAACAGAAGGTATATTATGAATCTCATTTAATTGGACCATGATCATGCAGACACCTAAAACACTCAAAGATGCAAAAATTAAAACTTCAGACCAATTTCCCATATGAACATTTATGTAAAAATACTTAATAAAATACTTGAAAACTTAATCCAAGTAAACATCAAAAACACCAATCACCATGATCAATTAAGCTTCATCCCACAGATGCAGAGATTGTTCAACACACAAAAATCCATTAATGTAGCATGCAACAGTAGACTTACAGAGCCAACTAAGCTGGATTCCTGGGGGCTCGCTGAGAGAAACCACCAACCAAAGTTCATGAAGGAACTGTATGTGGGCACCACAGACATTTATAGCAGATGTGCAGCTTGGTCTTTATGTGAGTCCCCTAAAAATTGAAGAAAGGTCTGTTTCTAACTCTGTTGCCTTCCACTGAATCTCCTTCCCCTACTTGGACTGCATAGTTGGGCATTATTGGGAGAGGGTGTGTTTAGTCTGGTTGGCACTAGATGTCATAGTGTGGGTTGGCATACAAGGGAGCTTCTGGTTCTCTGAGAAGAAGGTGAATAGGAAAGGGGGAAAGGAATTTGTAAGAGAGGTACTGGTAGGAGAAGAGGGAAGGAAGGCTGCAAATAAGATGCATTGTGGATTAAAAAATGTTAAAAGTAAAACAGATAATGTGATAATGAGACTAAGTCTTATTGAGGTTCGTATTGAATGAATTCCAAGTAAATAAATTATTCCCAGCTATATATATAAAGCACAATTAAAAATAAAGTGTCTTAGAAAGCACTTATATTTAGAAGTCAAAATAAAATGTTATGAGTTAATAGTGTTTTCTGCTATAAGGAAACCTCAGTTCTTCATCAATTTCAGCATTATTGAAAATTTCCATTCTGAATCTTTGCTTTTGTAATGTCTACACAAGACACTGTTACCTGTAGCACTCATGGCTCCCTGACTTTAACGGTGAATAGAAAATACCTAGCAGGTAAGAATAGAGGGTTCAAAGAGAGAATAAGAATTTTCTTCTCTCCCAAGTAGAAACAACCAGAAGTAGATGCAGAGGACAATGTTTAGGCTAGTAATTCATTCTGAATATTTCAATAAAAAGAAGAGAAGATATATTACATGGGTACTTATATGTGGTATGCATACGTGTGATGAATTTATCCATGTGTGATAACACATGTGTGAGGATGAGTGTGCATGTAGTGGTCAGTGGTCAACATCATGTGTTTTATTTTTCACTCTCCACCTCATATATCTCCACCACACACACACACAAACACACACACATAGATATAGATGGATAGATATAGATAGATAGATATAGATATAGATATAGATATAGATATAGATAGATATAGATATAGATATAGATATAGATATAGATATAGATATAGATATAGATATAGATATAGATATAGATATAGATATAGATATAGATATAGATATAGATATAGATATAGATAATCACAGGTTTACCTAGTCTAACTCTGGAGGAAGCTTTGCTGCTTGAGACCTGGGATGCCAAATCTGCCTAGAATTAACATAGATTCTAAGGACCTATGCTCTTGTCCTCATGCTAGCATAATGCATGCTTTATGCACAAAGCCATCTCCTATATGAACAGGGTTAGAGTATAAGTAAGTAAGAAATCTATCCATCCAGTAAGAACATGGCAAGAATATAACTGTTAAGCAGGAACTAAGCCCATGATATAACAAATTTGCTGACATGATAGTCTTTGATAAACCATCCTACTAAATTCTGAGAAACAAATGTCTGCTGCAGAGGTTCCAAGTTCTACATTGCATTATATGGCTACCCAAAGTGACTAAAAAAAAGTCTTTCCACATATGACAGTTAGAATATGAGTTTCTTGATCTGAGACAAGGTGACTGGGTTTTCTTTCACACTACGAAAGCTAATGTGTTGCCTGAAAATGCTAGGAAACTACCTTTTACCTCAATGTCTCTGGGATTATTGACAAATAGGTATATAGTATCATTCTTCTTCTGAAAATGAATTGCAGGCATGCATTACATTATGGTTCTCCACAGAAACAGTTCCATTAGGGTATAGGCATATCTGAATGAAATTTGTTATGTGGATTCTGCCCATGTATTTATCAAGACTGTGAAAATGTACAATCTTCCTTCTTGTAAGACTCAGGAACATCTCTGTA
Source organism: Rattus norvegicus (assembly GCF_021556685.1). Taxonomy (NCBI): domain Eukaryota; kingdom Metazoa; phylum Chordata; class Mammalia; order Rodentia; family Muridae; genus Rattus; species Rattus norvegicus. Next base: position 5,739,746 of record NC_141537.1, read on the forward strand.
TATATTAAATTTCTAAATTATAAAAGGATCTGAGAATTAAAATTCTCTGGTATGTCACATTCATAGGACAGGAAAATATTTTTACTATCAATTAGAATGTAGTGGTAAAAAGTAAAAATAGATGCAGGGCATTTGGCACATTAGGTAGAGGATGATAATGAACATATGCAAGCATTCTGTTATCTTCAGCCCTTCAACAAAGTGGAGGATACCAGCTGTCACTAGAAAGACAAGGGTAATATGTGCACAGATTCACTAGACATCTCTTTTAGAAAGATCTTCATGGACACATTAAAAAATAAGCCCAAACAGATCTCTGACATACTATTGCCTGTAGACTTTGATTTATCAAAACCTATTTAACAAGGTTTCTTTAACACTTCAGCATCCTTTCTAGACCACCAAACAAAGGTAGGAGAATAAAAAGGTTAAAAAGAAATGTGGGATATGGACCTGTTCATCAGCAAAGGCCAGCAAAACACTGCAAAGCCAACCAAGAAAAGAGTGTTGTCAGTAAAGACCAGCAAAGTGTTGCAAGAGGAAATAATTAAAAAACATCATCTCACTGTTTGTGAGTTTATATACTTTGAAAACGGATGCTAAGAGAGCACAAATGCCACCCCATACTATTATATCCAGCAAAACTCTCAATTAACATAGATGTAGAAACCAACATATTCCATGACAAAACCAAATTCACACAATATCTTTCTTCAAATCCAGGCATACAAAGAATAACAGATGGAAAACACCAACAAAAGGAGGGAAAATACACCCTAGAAAATGCAAGAAAGTAGTCTTGCAACAAAAACCAAAGGAAGGGAGTCACACAAACATAAATCCAACTCCAACAACAAAAATAACAGGAAACAACAATCACTATTTCTCAGTAAATCTTAACATCAATACACTCAATACCTCAATAAAAAGAAATAGATTAGCACACTGGATATGTAAAGAGGACCTAGAATTATGCTGCATACAGGAAACACACCTCACAGAAAAAGACAGACACTACCTCAGAGTGAAAGGCTGGAAAACAACTTTCCAAGCAAATAGTCCAAAGAAACAAGCTGGAGTAGCTATTCTTATATTGAATAAAATCAACTTTCAACCAAAAGTTATAAAATAGATCAGGAAGAAAATTTCATATTCATCAAAGGAAAAATCCACCAAGATTATCTCTCAATTCTAAATATCTGTGCTCCAAATGCAAGGGAAACTACACTCATTAATGAAACATTACTAACACTCAAAGCACATATTGCACCTCACAAAATAATAGTAGGAGATTTCAACAACCCACTCTCATCAATGGACAGATCATGGAAACAGAAATTAAACAGAGACATAGAAAGAATAAGAGAAGTCATGAACAAATTGGATTTAACAGATATTTATAGGACATTCTATCCTAAAACAAAAGGATATACCTTCTTCTCACCACCTCATGGTACTTACCCCGAAATTGACCATATAATCGGTCATAAAACAGGCCTCAACCAATACAGAAAGTTAGAAATAAGACCATGCATCCTATCGGACCACCACGGGCTAAAGCTGGTCTTCAATAACAGTAAGGGAAGAATGCCCACATATACACGGAAATTGAACAGTGCTCTACTCAATGATAACCTGGTCAAGGAAGAAATAAAGAAAGAAATAAAAGGCTTCTTAGAATTTAATGAAAATGAAGGTACAACACACCCAAAGGAAAGCTATGCTAAGAGGAAATCTCATACCTCTGTGTGCCTGCAGAAAGAAACAGGAAAGAGCATATATCAGCAGCTTGACAGCACACCTAAAAGCTCTTGAACAAAAAGAAGCAAATACACCGAGGAGTAGGAAAAGGCAGGAAATAATCAAACTCAGAGCTAAAATCAACCAAGTAGAAACAAAAAGGACTACACAAAGAATCAACAGAACCAAAAGTTGGTTCTTTGAGAAAATCAACAAAATAGATAAACCCTTAGCCATACTAACCAGAGGACACAAAGAGTGTGTCCAAATTAACAAACTCAGAAATGAAAAGGGAGACATAACTACAGAATCAGAGGAAATTCAAAAAAATCATCAGATCCTACTACAAAAGGCTATATTTAACAACACTTGAAAATCTGTAGGAAATGGACAATTTCCTAGACAGATACAAGGTAACAAAGTTAAATCAGGAACGGATAAACCATTTAAAGAAAATCCTAAAGAAATAAAAGTAGTCATTAAAAGTCTCCCAACCAAAAAGAGCCCAGGTCCAGACGGATTCAGTGAAGAATTCTATCAGACCTTCATAGAAGACCTCATACCAATACTACCCAAACTATTCCACAAAATTGAAACAGAAGGAGTGCTACCGAATTCCTTCTATGAAGCCACAATTGCTCTTATACCTAAACCACACAAAGACCCAACAAAGAAAGAGAACTTCAGACCAATTTCCCTTATGAATATCGATGCAAAAATACTCAATAAAATTCTTCCAAACCGAATCAAAGAGCACATCAAAAACAATCATCCATCATGATCAAGTAGGCTTCATCCGAGACATGCAGGGACAGCTTAATATACGGAAAACCATCAACATAATCCACTATATAAACAAATTGAAAGACAAAAAACCTCATGATCATTTCATTAGATGCTGAGAAAGCATTTGACAATATTCAACACCCCTTCATGATAAAAGTCCTGGAAAGAATAGGAATTCAAGGCCCATACCTAAACATAGTAAAAGCCATATACAGCAAACCAGTAGCTAATATTAAACTAAATGGAAAGAAACTCAAAGCAATCCCACTAAAAGCAGGGACTAGACAAGGGGGCCCACTCTCTCCCTACCTATTCAATATAGTTCTAAAGTTCTAGTCAGAGCACCCAGATAATAAAAGCAGATCAAAGGGATACACATTGGAAAGGAAGAAGTCAAAATATCACTATTTGCATTTGATATGATAGTATACTTAAGTGATCCCAAAAGTTCCACCAGAGAACTGCTAAACCTGATAAACACCTTCAGCAAAGTGGCTGGGTATAAAATTAACTCAAATAAATCAGTAGCCTTCCTCTACAAAAAAGAGAAATAAGCCAAGAAAGAAATTAGGGAAACAACACCCTTCATAATAGTTCCAAATAATATAAAATACCTCAGTGTGACTTTAACCAAGCAAGTGAAAGATCTGTATGATAAGAACTTCAAGCCTCTGAAGAAAGAAATTGAAGAAGACCTCAGAAGATGGAAAGATCTCTCATGCTCATGGATTGGCAGGATTAATATAGTAAAGATGGCCATTTTGCCAAAAGCAATCTATAGATTCAATGCAATCTCCATCAATATTCCTACTCATTTCTTTATAGAGATAAAAAGAGCAATTTGCAAAACCCAGGATAGCGAAAACTATACTCAACAATAAAAGAACTTCTGTGAGAATCACCATCCCTGACTTCAAGCAGTATTACAGAGGAAAAAAATCATAAAAACTGTATGGGATTGGTACAGGGACAGACAAATAGATGAGTGGAATAGAATTGAAGACCCAGAAATGAACCCACACACTTATGGTCACTTGATTTTTGACAAAGGAGCCAAAACCATCCAATGGAAAAAAGATAGCATTTTCAGCAAATGGTGCTGGTTCAACTGGAGGTCAGCATGTAGAAGAAGGCAGATCGATCCATTCTTATCACCTTGTATACAGCTTAAGTCCAAGTGGATCAAGGACCTCCACTTCAAACCAGACACACTCAAATTAATAGAAGAAAAAGTGGGGAATAATCTCAATCACATGGGAACTGGAGAAAATTTCCTGAACAAAACACCAATGGCTTATGCTCTAAGATGAAGAATCGACAAATGGGATCTCATAAAACTGCAAAGCTTCTGTAAGGCAAAGGACACTGCTGTTAGGACAAAACAGCAACAAACAGATTAGGAAAAGATCTTTACCAATCCTAAAATTGATAGATGGCTTATATCCAAAATATACCAAGAACTCAAGAAGTTAGACTGCAGGGAGAAAAATAACCCTATTATAAAATGGGGTTCAGAGCTAAACAAAGAATTCACAGCTGAGGAATGCTGAATGTCTGAGAAACACCTAAAGAAATGTTCAACATCTTTAGTCATAAGGGAAATGCAAATCAAAATAACACCAGTAAGAATGGCTAAGATCAAAAACTCAGGTGACAGCAGATCCTGGAGAGGATTTGAGAAGGAGGAATACTCCTCCATTTTTGGTGGGATTGTAGATTGGTACAACCATTCTGGAAATCAGTCTGGAGGTTCCTCAGAAAATTGGACATTGAATTACCTGAGGACCCAGCTATACCTCTCTTGGGCATATACCCAAAAGATGCCCCAACATATAACAAAGACATGTGTTCCACTATGTTCATAGCAGCCTTATTTATAATAGCCAGAAGCTGGAAAGAACCCAGATGCCCTTCAACAGAGGGATTGATACAGCAAATGTGGTACATCTACACAATGGAATATTACTCAGCTATCAAAAACAATGACTTTATGAAATTCATAGGCAAATGGATGGAACTGGAAAATATCCTGAGTGAGGTAACCCAATCAGAAAAACACACATGGTATGCACTCTTTGTTAAGTGGGTATTAGCCCAAATGCTCGAATTACCCTAGATGCACAGAACACATGAAACTCAAGAAAGATGACCAAAATGTGAAAGCTTCACTCCTTCTTTATAAGGGGAACAAGAATACCCTTGGGAGGGAATAGAGAGGCAAAGTTTAGAACAGAGGCAGAAGGCACGCCCATTCAGAGCCTGCCCCACATGTGGCCCATACATATACAGCCATCCAATTAGACAAGATGGATGAAGCAAAGAAGTGCAGGCCGACAGGAGCCAGATGTAGATCGCTCCTGAGAGACACAGCCAGAATACAGCAAGTACAGAGGCAAATGCCAGCAGCAAACCACTGAACTGAGAACAGAAACCCCGTTGAAGGAATCAGAGAAAGAACTGGAAGAGCTTGAAGGGGCTAGAGACCCCATATGAACAACAATGCCAATCAACCAGAGCTTCCAGGGACTAAGCCACTACCCAAAGACTACACATGGACTGACCCTGGGCTCCAACTTCATAAGTAGCAATGAATAGCCTAGTAAGAGCATCAGCAGAAGGGGAAGCCCTTGGTCCTGCCCAGACTGAATCACCAGTGAACGTGATTGTTTTGGGGAGGGCGGTAATGGGGGGAGGATGGGGAGGGGAACACCCACATAGAATGGGGTGGGGGTTAGGCGGATGTTGGCCCCGGGAAAGGGAATAACAATCGAAATGTAAATAAGAAATACCCAAGTTAATAAAGATGCAAAAAGGTAGAAGATAAAAAAATAAGACAAACTATAGAGTATTTCACCTATTTCTGCATTCAAGTTATTTAAAAGGTTTGTTAGACAGGCAACTTGACCCTCTGAACCATCAGTACTGTTCAAGGCTACTTATTTCTCTACGCTATTTTATATATAGCTATATCATAGATGGTTTTGATCCATTCTAGTAATTTTTGTAAATCCTTACTTCTACTTGTGCATAAAGAAAGAGGCATAAATGTAAGATGTACATGGTATATGACATGTAAGATTAGCCACACCTTTGTGCAGCCTGTTCAAGGTGGAGTAGGAATGGGGCATAATACCATTGTGGTCAGAAGGGTATAATTCTTCTGTGTTTCATGTCAATGTGGAAGCCAGACAGGCTTGTTCTTATTGTTTCCATTCCCAGCCTGTACTGGTTCCACTCTGCTCTTGTGATAACATAACCTGACAAAAAGCAACTTAGAGGAGAACAAATTTATTTGATGGATTTATAATTCATTGTTGTGAGGAAGTCAAAGCCCCCCAACATGACACAACTATTTTGACATTTTAATTATTGTCTTTATTCATATTTGGTGCTATTCCTTGGACAAATTATAAACAACAATGTTCCAAGTCCAGATTTCCTACCACAGGAAAGTAAATTTTACGCTGATGTATTACCAGTATTTTCTCTCTTGCTACCTGACCTATCTCACCTCCATCCTTTGTCCTTTTTGCTGAAGCCATTAAACATTTGTGCTAAATTAAAATTAGTTCTGGTTCATCCTCCCAGGCCCATGCTTCTCAAATAAGACTCAAAAACATGGTATCTTCACAGATCTGTCTGTCTTTTCATATTTTCTTGAGTGAATGTTCCATACCTGGTACTATAACAGAGTCCTTTCTGCTCCTAGATGTCCTACCTCCAATGTCTTCCCTAATTCATAGGCTATTAGATTTATTATTGACAGGTGCCACAACCATACAGAGATAAGTTATTCTCAACCTGGGACAGCCAACAGAAGTAAGTGGCAAGCACATAAACTCTGGAGACCCATTTTCTAAATCTGACCTGGCTCCCAGGTCTGGAGGAAACAAGCATGATCCAAAGAGTATCTTAGTATCCTCTTAGAAACCTTCAGAGCTCTTAAAATTAACCAGCTTGGAACCCTGCCCTACCACCTATCCTAGTTAGACAAGCCTGACACCCAAGCAGGATCTGACTGGGAAACCGTTTGTAGAGTAGAGTTTGTCCAGGACACAGTCCCAAGAGTAGGGTCTTTCTGAGGCACAAACAATAAAATAAGGTAACCTGATCCATATTGTCTGGCCCTTGCCTCACATTACCTTTCCAAGAAGTCCTGCTGTGATCAGGATTATTAACCCAATACCAGGAAAAAATAGCATAAAAACAAAATCAACAAGACTCAGATCAATATGGTACCACCTGAGTCCACATATCCATCAATAACATACCCTCAATTATCTAAAGAAACTAAAACACAAGAAGAGGATCTTAAATTTCATCTTATAAAGATGGAAGCCATTAAATAGGACATGAATAAATCTCTTTAAAAATATAGTAAATACACACAAACTTCTAATGACATTAAAAGAGAAGGAAATAAATAAAAAGAAGTCCAGATAAACAGATTACATAGATTACAGATAAACAGATAACATAGATGAAGAACAGTCCAGATAAACAGATTACATAGATGAAGAATATGAATAAAAATGTCCAAGACCTGAAAGGGAATTACAAACAAGAAAGAAAACACAAACTGTGGCAAACCTGGAGAAGGAAAACTTAAGAAAGAGAACAGTAACTACACTAGTAAGCATCAACAAAATAATATAGGAGATGGAAGAGAGAATCTCAAGTGTACAAGATATAAAAGAAGAAATAGAAAGAAAATTCCCAATCTAAAAAACCCATGATACAAAACATCCACCAAATCTGGAGCAATTTGAAAAGACCAAAGCTGAGAATAAAAACACATGATTCTCAGCTCTTGGGCCCATAAACTCATCTTCAACAAAAATCATAAAAGGAAATTTTCTTAAGCTAAAGAAAGAAGTACCTATAAAGGTACAAGAAGCTAACAGAACAACAATTAGATTGGACCAGAAAAGAAAATCCTCCTGTCACATTATAATCAAAATTCTAAATATACAGGACAGAGAAAGAAGTTAAAGAGCAGCAAGGGAAAAAGTGCCAGTAATGTGTAAAGTGAGACCTATCAAATTTCTCATCTGAAACTCTAAAAGATAGAAGGTCCTGAACAGAGGTCCTGTAGACCCTAGGAGACCACAGATGTCAGCTCAGACTACATACCCTGCAAAACTTTGAATCACTATAGATCAATACACAAAGATATTTCATGACAAAAACAAATTAAAACAATATCTTTCCATTAGCCCAGCCCTACAGAGGTCACTTGAAGGAAAACTCCAACCCAATGAAGCATACCATACTCAAGAAAAACAAGAAATAAATGATTTTCACATTATAGCTAATAAAAGAGAAATACACACACACACACACACACACAGAGAGAGAGAGAGAGAGAGACACACACACACACACAGAGAGAGAGAGAGAGAGAGAGCACCAACATCGAAATAACAGAAATTAACAATCATTGATCATTAATTTCTCTCACCATCAATTAACTCACTTTACCAATAAAAAGACACAGGCTAACAAAATGTACATATAAACAGAATTCATCCTTCTGCTGTGTACTAGAAAAAAAACTCAGTAGAAAAATAGCCATTATCTCAGTATAATGTGCTAGAAAATGTTTTTCCAAGCAAATGAATCTAAGAAACAATCTAGAGTTGCCACTCTAATATCTAATAAAATATACTTACAAACAGAAGTAGCCGAAAGAGACAGGGAAAGACACTTCATACTCATCAAAGGAAAAAAGTCTCAATTCTGAACATCTATGCCCTGAAAGCAAAGGCACCCACATTTGTAAAAGAAGCATTACTAAAGTTTAAATAACATCAAAATCCATACATTAATATTGGCAGACCTTAGCATCCCACTCTCACCAATGGACATATCATTGTGACAGAAACTAAACATATAAATAACAAAACTAATAAAGTTTTGGAATCAAAAGTATTTAACACATATCTATAGACTATTACATACAATTATAAAGGTATACACCTTCTTTTCACCACCTTACAGAAACTGGGCACAAAGCAAGTTTTAACAGATACAAGAATTTTATATTAATCTGTTCATCTTATCAGATCACCACAGATTCAAACTAGACTTCAACAACATGTGGGAGAGAATGTGTTTAAATCCTGGAGATACTTGAGGTCTCAGGTTGGGGTGATACCTGGGGAGGATGCTGCATCTCATATCACAATCACCTCAAAGTATTGCATAATTTCATTTGTATCTATATTTCTTTTTTAATCCATAAGAGCTTCAAAGTAAATAAATTATTTTTTTAATATATGAATGACTTCAAGGTAATACTCTATGAATTGTTTCTATTTGGTTGTTTTGGTCCAACAAAATTATTTATATACTAAGTATTTTAAATATATTATGATTTATTATGAATATAGAAGCATCTGTTAATAAAATAACTGCATTATTTTTGGATGTGTGTTTTATAAATGACTATTGGGTCACATTAATAATATAAGTTTTTCTAGATACTTAATGTTCCCTAATCTTGCTTTAATTTCATTATTTAAGCATGATTATTGAAATTTCCAATTTTTAGTTTGCGATCAACTCCTATTGGTTGTATCATTATCTGCTTCAAGTATTTTGAAATTCTGGTTATAACATGCATTGACTATTTTTATGTCTTTTGAGAGAATAGATTGTTATATCAGTGATGGCTGGCTTTAATTGTCCACTTATTACAATCTAGAATTTCCTGGGGAGGAAGAAATACTGAAGAGTTGTCTGGATTGAGGTGACCTAAAATTATGGTTGTAAGCAATATTCCTAATATAGTTAATTGAGGTAGGAAGGCCCACCAAATGCCTGAATTCTGGAAGCACCATTTTGCATTCTAGGTTGTGGAGTTAATGAATAGAAAGTAAAGCAAGAGACCCGGTGAGAGAGAGACCCAACCGCCTGGTCAGGTGGGCACTCCTGAGGCTGCAGAGCGGAAGAGACCACCAACACTGCTCACCCCTGCCCACATCCCTGGCCCAAGAGGAAACTGTATAAGGCCTCTGGGCTCCCGTGGGGGAGGGCCCAGGAGCGGCAGGACTTCTGCGCCTGAGACACCGCTGGAACCTGAAAGAAACAGACCGGATAAACAGTTCTCTGCACCCAAATCCCGTGGGAGGGAGAGCTAAACCTTCAGAGAGGCAGACAAGCCTGGGAAACCAGAAGAGACTGCTCCCTGCACACACATCTCGGACGCCAGAGGAAAAAGCCAAAGACCATCTGGAACCCTGGTGCACTGAAGCTCCCGGAAGGGGCGGCACAGGTCTCCCTGGTTGCTGCCGCTGCAGAGAGCCCCTGGGCAGCACCCCACGAGCGAACCTGAGCCTCGGGACCACAGGTAAGACCAAATTTTCTGCTGCAAGAAAGCTGCCTGGTGAGCTTGGGACACACGGAAGCAGAATTTCTCTAGGAGGCACGGTCTGTGTTTACCGGAAGTCCCACACCCGCGGATCCCGGCCCGCAGCAGCTCTCTGCTCCCAGACCCGGTGAGAGAGAGACCCAACCGCCTGGTCAGGTGGGCACTCCTGAGGCTGCAGAGCGGAAGAGACCACCAACACTGCTCACCCCTGCCCACATCCCTGGCCCAAGAGGAAACTGTATAAGGCCTCTGGGCTCCCGTGGGGGAGGGCCCAGGAGCGGCAGGACTTCTGCGCCTGAGACACCGCCGGAACCTGAAAGAAACAGACCGGATAAACAGTTCTCTGCACCCAAATCCCGTGGGAGGGAGAGCTAAACCTTCAGAGAGGCAGACAAGCCTGGGAAACCAGAAGAGACTGCTCCCTGCACACACATCTCGGACGCCAGAGGAAAAAGCCAAAGACCATCTGGAACCCTGGTGCACTGAAGCTCCCGGAAGGGGCGGCACAGGTCTCCCTGGTTGCTGCCGCTGCAGAGAGCCCCTGGGCAGCACCCCACGAGCGAACCTGAGCCTCGGGACCACAGGTAAGACCAAATTTTCTGCTGCAAGAAAGCTGCCTGGTGAGCTTGGGACACACGGAAGCAGAATTTCTCTAGGAGGCACGGTCTGTGTTTACCGGAAGTCCCACACCCGCGGATCCCGGCCCGCAGCAGCTCTCTGCTCCCAGACCCGGTGAGAGAGAGACCCAACCGCCTGGTCAGGTGGGCACTCCTGAGGCTGCAGAGCGGAAGAGACCACCAACACTGCTCACCCCTGCCCACATCCCTGGCCCAAGAGGAAACTGTATAAGGCCTCTGGGCTCCCGTGGGGGAGGGCCCAGGAGCGGCAGGACTTCTGCGCCTGAGACACCGCCGGAACCCGAAAGAAACAGACCGGATAAACAGTTCTCTGCACCCAAATCCCGTGGGAGGGAGAGCTAAACCTTCAGAGAGGCAGACAAGCCTGGGAAACCAGAAGAGACTGCTCCCTGCACACACATCTCGGACGCCAGAGGAAAAAGCCAAAGACCATCTGGAACCCTGGTGCACTGAAGCTCCCGGAAGGGGCGGCACAGGTCTTCCTGGTTGCTGCCGCTGCAGAGAGCCCCTGGGCAGCACCCCACGAGCGAACCTGAGCTTCGGGACCACAGGTAAGACCAAATTTTCTGCTGCAAGAAAGCTGCCTGGTGAACTCAAGACACAGGCCCACAGGAACAGCTGAAGACCTGTAGAGAGGAAAAACTACACGCCGGAAAGCAGAACACTCTGTCCCCATAACTGACTGAAAGAGAGGAAAACAGGTCTACAGCACTCCTGACACACAGGCTTATAGGTCAGTCTAGCCACTGTCAGAAATAGCAGAACAAAGTAACACTAGAGATAATCTGATGGCGAGAGGCAAGCCCAGGAACCCAAGCAACAGAAACCAAGACTGCATGCCATCATCGGAGCCCAATTCTCCCGCCAAAACAAACATGGAATATCCAAACACACCAGAAAAGCAAGATCTAGTTTCAAAATCATATTTGATCATGATGCTGGAGGACTTCAAGAAAGACATGAACACACTTAGGGAAACACAGGAAATCATTAATAAACAAGTAGAGGCCTACAGAGAGGAATGGCAAAAATCCCTGAAAGAATTCCAGGAAAACACAATCAAACAGATGAAGGAATTAAAAATGGAAATAGAAGCAATCAAGAAAGAACACATGGAAACAACCCTGGATATAGAAAACCAAAAGAAGAGACAAGGAGCTGTAGATACAAGCTTCACCAACAGAATACAAGAGATGGAAGAGAGAATCTCAGGAGCAGAAGATTCCATAGAAATCATTGACTCAACTGTCAAAGATAATGTAAAGCGGAAAAAGCTACTGGTCCAAAACATACAGGAAATCCAGGACTCAATGAGAAGATCAAACCTAAGGATAATAGGTATAGAAGAGAGTGAAGACTCCCAGCTCAAAGGACCAGTAAATATCTTCAACAAAATCATAGAAGAAAACTTCCCTAACCTAAAAAAAGAGATACCCATAGGCATACAAGAAGCCTACAGAACTCCAAATAGATTGGACCAGAAAAGAAACACCTCCCGTCACATAATTGTCAAAACACCAAACGCACAAAATAAAGAAAGAATATTAAAAGCAGTAAGGGAAAAAGGTCAAGTAACATATAAAGGCCGACCTATCAGAATCACACCAGACTTCTCGCCAGAAACTATGAAGGCCAGAAGATCCTGGACTGATGTCATACAGACCCTAAGAGAACACAAATGCCAGCCCAGGTTACTGTACCCAGCAAAACTCTCAATTAACATTGATGGAGAAACCAAGATATTCCATGACAAAACCAAATTTACACAATATCTTTCTACAAATCCAGCACTACAAAGGATAATAAATGGTAAAGCCCAACATAAGGAGGCAAGCTATACCCTAGAAGAAGCAAGAAACTAATCGTCTTGGCAACAAAACAAAGAGAATGAAAGCACACAAACATAACCTCACATCCAAATATGAATATAAAGGGAAACAATAATCACTATTCCTTAATATCTCTCAATATCAATGGCCTCAATTCCCCAATAAAAAGACATAGATTAACAAACTGGATACGCAACGAGGACCCTGCATTCTGCTGCCTACAGGAAACACACCTCAGAGACAAAGACAGACACTACCTCAGAGTGAAAGGCTGGAAAACAACTTTCCAAGCAAATGGTCAGAAGAAGCAAGCTGGAGTAGCCATTCTAATATCAAATAAAATCAATTTCCAACTAAAAGTCATCAAAAAAGATAAGGAAGGACACTTCATATTCATCAAAGGAAAAATCCACCAAGATGAACTCTCAATCCTAAATATCTATGCCCCAAATACAAGGGCACCTACATACGTAAAAGAAACCTTACTAAAGCTCAAAACACACATTGCACCTCACACAATAATAGTGGGAGATTTCAACACCCCACTCTCATCAATGGACAGATCATGGAAACAGAAATTAAACAGTGATGTCGACAGACTAAGAGAAGTCATGAGCCAAATGGACTTAACGGATATTTATAGAACATTCTATCCTAAAGCAAAAGGATATACCTTCTTCTCAGCTCCTCATGGTACTTTCTCCAAAATTGACCATATAATTGGTCAAAAAACGGGCCTCAACAGGTACAGAAAGATAGAAATAATCCCATGCGTGCTATCGGACCACCACGGCCTAAAACTGGTCTTCAATAACAATAAGGGAAGAATGCCCACATATACGTGGAAATTGAACAATGCTCTACTCAATGATAACCTGGTCAAGGAAGAAATAAAGAAAGAAATTAAAAACTTTTTAGAATTTAATGAAAATGAAGATACAACATACTCAAACTTATGGGACACAATGAAAGCTGTGCTAAGAGGAAAACTCATAGCGCTGAGTGCCTGCAGAAAGAAACAGGAAAGAGCATATGTCAGCAGCTTGACAGCACACCTAAAAGCTCTAGAACAAAAAGAAGCAAATACACCCAGGAGGAGTAGAAGGCAGGAAATAATCAAACTCAGAGCTGAAATCAACCAAGTAGAAACAAAAAGGACCATAGAAAGAATCAACAGGACCAAAAGTTGGTTCTTTGAGAAAATCAACAAGATAGATAAACCCTTAGCCAGACTAACGAGAGGACACAGAGAGTGCGTCCAAATTAACAAAATCAGAAATGAAAAGGGAGACATAACTACAGATTCAGAGGAAATTCAAAAAATCATCAGATCTTACTATAAAAACCTATATTCAACAAAATTTGAAAATCTTCAGGAAATGGACAATTTCCTAGACAGATACCAGGTATCGAAGTTAAATCAGGAACAGATAAACCAGTTAAACAACCCCATAACTCCTAAGGAAATAGAAGCAGTCATTAAAGGTCTCCCAACCAAAAAGAGCCCAGGTCCAGATGGGTTTAGTGCAGAATTCTATCAAACCTTCATAGAAGATCTCATACCAATATTATCCAAACTATTCCACAAAATTGAAACAGATGGAGCCCTACCGAATTCCTTCTACGAATCTACAATTACTCTTATACCTAAACCACACAAAGACACAACAAAGAAAGAGAACTTCAGACCAATTTCCCTTATGAATATCGACGCAAAAATACTCAATAAAATTCTGGCAAACCGAATTCAAGAGCACATCAAAACAATCATCCACCATGATCAAGTAGGCTTCATCCCAGGCATGCAGGGATGGTTTAATATACGGAAAACCATCAACGTGATCCATTATATAAACAAACTGAAAGAACAGAACCACATGATCATTTCATTAGATGCTGAGAAAGCATTTGACAAAATTCAACACCCCTTCATGATAAAAGTCCTGGAAAGAATAGGAATTCAAGGCCCATACCTAAACATAGTAAAAGCCATATACAGCAAACCAGTTGCTAACATTAAACTAAATGGAGAGAAACTTGAAGCAATCCCACTAAAATCAGGGACTAGACAAGGCTGCCCACTCTCTCCCTACTTATTCAATATAGTTCTTGAAGTTCTAGCCAGAGCAATCAGACAACAAAAGGAGATCAAAGGGATACAGATCGGAAAAGAAGAGGTCAAAATATCACTATTTGCAGATGATATGATAGTATATTTAAGTGATCCCAAAAGTTCCACCAGAGAACTACTAAAGCTGATAAACAACTTCAGCAAAGTGGCTGGGTATAAAATTAACTCAAATAAATCAGTTGCCTTCCTCTATACAAAAGAGAAACAAGCCGAGAAAGAAATTAGGGAAACGACACCCTTCATAATAGACCCAAATAATATAAAGTACCTCGGTGTGACTTTAACCAAGCAAGTAAAAGATCTGTACAATACGAACTTCAAGACACTGAAGAAAGAAATTGAAGAAGACCTCAGAAGATGGAAAGATCTCCCATGCTCATGGATTGGCAGGATTAATATAGTAAAAATGGCCATTTTACCAAAAGCAATCTACAGATTCAATGCAATCCCCATCAAAATACCAATCCAATTCTTCAAAGAGTTAGACAGAACAATTTGCAAATTCATCTGGAATAACAAAAAACCCAGGATAGCTAAAGCTATCCTCAACAATAAAAGGACTTCAGGGGGAATCACTATCCCTGAACTCAAGCAGTATTACAGAGCAATAGTGATAAAAACTGCATGGTATTGGTACAGAGACAGACAGATAGACCAATGGAATAGAATTGAAGACCCAGAAATGAACCCACACACCTATGGTCACTTGATTTTTGACAAAGGAGCCAAAACCATCCAATGGAAAAAAGATAGCATTTTCAGCAAATGGTGCTGGTTCAACTGGAGGGCAACATGTAGAAGAATGCAGATCGATCCATGCTTATCACCCTGTACAAAGCTTAAGTCCAAGTGGATCAAGGACCTCCACATCAAACCAGACACACTCAAACTAATAGAAGAAAAACTAGGGAAGCATCTGGAACACATGGGCACTGGAAAAAATTTCCTGAACAAAACACCAATGGCTTATGCTCTAAGATCAAGAATTGACAAATGGGATCTCATAAAACTGCAAAGCTTCTGTAAGGCAAAGGACACTGTGGTTAGGACAAAACGGCAACCAACAGATTGGGAAAAGATCTTTACCAACCCTACAACAGATAGAGGCCTTATATCCAAAATATACAAAGAACTGAAGAAGTTAGACCGCAGGGAAACAAATAACCCTATTAAAAAATGGGGTTCAGAGCTAAACAAAGAATTCACAGCTGAGGAATGCCGAATGGCTGAGAAACACCTAAAGAAATGTTCAACATCTTTAGTCATAAGGGAAATGCAAATCAAAACAACCCTGAGATTTCACCTCACACCAGTGAGAATGGCTAAGATCAAAAACTCAGGTGACAGCAGATGCTGGCGAGGATGTGGAGAAAGAGGAACACTCCTCCATTGTTGGTGGGATTGCAGACTGGTAAAACCATTCTGGAAATCAGTCTGGAGGTTCCTCAGAAAATTGGACATTGAACTGCCTGAGGATCCAGCTATACCTCTCTTGGGCATATACCCAAAAGATGCCTCAACATATAAAAGAGACACGTGCTCCACTATGTTCATCGGAGCCTTATTTATAATAGCCAGAAAATGGAAAGAACCCAGATGCCCTTCAACAGAGGAATGGATACAGAAAATGTGGTACATCTACACAATGGAATACTACTCAGCTATCAAAAACAACGAGTTTATGAAATTCGTAGGCAAATGGTTGGAACTGGAAAATATCATCCTGAGTGAACTAACCCAATCACAGAAAGACATACATGGTATGCACTCATTGATAAGTGGCTATTAGCCCAAATGCTTGAATTACCCTAGATCCCTAGAACAAACGAAACTCAAGACGGATGATCAAAATGTGAATGCTTCACTCCTTCTTTAAATGAGGAAAAAGAATACCCTTGGCAGGGAAGGGAGAGGCAAAGATTAAAACAGAGACTGAAGGAACACCCATTCAGAGCCTGTCCCACATTTGGCCCATACATATACAGCCACCCAATTGGACTAGATGGATGAAGCAAAGAAGTGCAGACCGACAGGAGCCGGATGTAGATCGCTCCTGAGAGACACAGCCAGAATACAGCAAATACAGAGGCGAATGCCAGCAGCAAACCACTGAACTGAGAATAGGTCCCCTATTGAAGGAATCAGAGAAAGAACTGGAAGAGCTTGAAGGGGCTCGAGACCCCAAAAGTACAACAATGCCAAGCAACCAGAGCTTCCAGGGACTAAGCCACTACCTAAAGACTATACATGGACTGACCCTGGACTCTGACCCCATAGGTAGCAATGAATATCCTAGTAAGAGCACCAGTGGAAGGGGAAGCCCTGGGTCCTGCTAAGACTGAACCCCCAGTGAACTAGTCTATGGGGGGAGGGCGGCAATGGTGGGAGGGTTGGGAGGGGAACACCCATAAGGAAGGGGAGGGGGGAGGGGGATGTTTGCCCGGAAACCGGGAAAGGGAATAACACTCGAAATGTATATAAGAAATACTCAAGTTAATAAAAAAAAAAAAAAAAACTACAAAAAAAAAAAAAAAAAAAAAAAAAAAAAAAAAAAAAGAAAGTAAAGCAAAATGTGCTCTTATGGGGAAAAACTGGAATGCATTTAAATTTAACTACACATGCACAATGAACAAGTACTTGTTGTATCTATGTTCAACTACTTCACAGTAAATGAGATGATATGGTGCAATATACTTGCAGGAAATATTCTCTTTACAATCTCACTATATATCCTTTCCCAACAGTAAAAGTACTCCCCATCCTTCCAGGACCTATTCTATAGTTCTATGTCCATGTTTGTCAAGATTCCCGATTTTAATTGCTTAAGTGTACAGTGCTAAATCCATTCAATCTTCATTTAGCATTTGTTCACACTTCAATAGGTATTGACTGGACCAGAAAAGAAATTGCTCCACCACATTATAGTCAAAACACCAAATGCACAAAACAAAGAAAGATTATTAAAAGTTGTAAGAGAAAAAAGATCAAGTAACATATAAAGGCAAATCTATCAGTCCCAACAGAAACTATGAAAGTTAGAAGATTCTGGGCAGATGTCATATAGAGCCTAAGGGAACACAAATGCCAGCCCAGGCTACTATACCCAGCAAAACTCTCAATTACCATAGATGGAGAAAATAATATATTCTATGACAAAACGAATTTACAGAATATCTTCCCACAAACTAAGCCCTACAAAGGAAAATAGATAGATTGAAAACTCCAAAACAAGGAGGTAAACTACACCATAGAAAAAGCAAGAAAATAATCTCCTTGCAATGAAACAAAAAGAAGAGCAACACACAAACATAATTACACCTCTAATAACAAATATAAGAGGAAACAACAATCACTAATCCTTAATATCTCTCAATATCAATAAACACAATTCTCCCAATAAAAAGACATAGATTGACTGACTGGATATGTAAACAGGACCCAGCATTTTGCTGCATACAGCAAATACACCTCAGTGACAAAGAGTGATACTATCTTAGAGTAAAAGACTGGAAAACAATTTTCCATGCAAATGATACCAAGAAACAAGCTAGAGTAGCCATTCTAATATTGAATAAAATCAACTTTCAATCAAAAGTTATCAAAAAAAGATAAGAAAGGACACATCATACTTATCAAAGAAAAATCTACCAAGGTGATCTATCAATTCTGAGCATCTGTATTCCACATGCAAGGGTACCCACATTCATAAAAGAAATTTTACTGAAGTTTAAAGCGCACATTACACCTCACACAATGACTTCCCTACCCCACTCTTATCAATAGACAGATTGTGGAAACAGAAACTAAACAGAGACACAGTGAAACTAACAGAAGTTATGAACCAAATGGATTTATCAGATACCTACAGAACATTTCATTATAAAATGAAATAATATACATCTTCTCAGCAACTCATGGTGCCTTCTCCAAAACTGACCATATATGTTCACAAAACAGGCCTCAACAGTACTTTTATTTCTAAGCCTAATTTACTTCAGGCTCATGGTTTTAATCATTCAGTTTTTTTCTAACTTTCCATCTCTATAGCTTATGGGGTATACTCTGAGAACCTTCACAAAATATTAGGTAATTAAATTCTCATTGCTCAATATATCATAAAGGGAATGTTATAAAATAACATTCTGCCATATTTCTCCTAAGCCCTGTAAGTTTGGGAATTCTTCACACTTTCTCCCCAAGTTAACCTTTTTCTTCTATACAATTGCACTTCTGTTTAACTTATTAAATGGGATGCCACTTACCGAAGCATAACATGCCTATGCCATGCATGAGATAAAAATAGTCCATGATATTCATTACATTAAAGTAGTAATTTGTTTCTGATCTGGTATATAGATATTATGAGCAGATATCTATAACAAAAATAAAGCACAAATGTAATATGTAGATTTGTGAATATAATATGTAGCTCACAGTCTGGGAAAATGTAAAACATTATAGAATTGCAATATTATTTTACAATCAGAGTTTTCATAATGTAGTTTTATTTGAAAAGCAAATTTTGAAAATGGTTAAAAAGTAAAAAGTCTACTAAGCTGTAATATAAAATAGAGTTTGCATTTCATAGACAAAAAAATCTTTTACTTCAGCACTGCCTGGGAACTGATATTAATAATGCATTTACTTACTTAAGAATGCTACTAATAAAGGATGCTTTTTGTATTGTTATATATTAATAAATCCCATTCATAGATTATAATCCTGTCATGATTGTAATATCACAAGCACATTTTCAGGGCTTAATTTTCACTTTCTGGACTTTCCCCCATTATTCCTTTTCTGCGTACAATGTCTCTCAGAGATGCTTTGGGGTTTTATTTTATGTACCCCCCAAATCTGCCATTTAATATGCTAATAGACTAATATCAGAACTGTCACTTTATTGCCTGCACAGTAACTGGCTTCTGGTACTGCATTGTTAACAATTCCATTAAATCTTTCAGGTTGGAACTGGTCCCACAGCTCCACGCACCCAGACCCTGTGGGCGAGAGAACAGGACCCTCAGGAATGTGGACAATCCTGAGAGCTCAGAGGAGATAACTACTTCTGCCCATATTCCTGACCCAAGAAGAACCTGCCTATTGTCCTCTGTGCCCTCAGGGCACAGGAACCTAGGAGCAATCAGGGGCAGGAACCTTCTGGTTTCTGCCTGTGCTTAGAGTTGAAAGCCTGTTCTCAGGAGCATTTACACACCTGAGAGCAGAGACCAGACCAACTCTTCTGCTGGAAGCTACCCACATGCTGGCTGTAGGACACACAAAACCAGGATCTGTTTCCAGATCTGGCTGAAAGAAAACAGGTCAACCGGATTGGTGACACACAGGCTTACAGGAGGGTCAAGCCGCTGTCAGAAACAGCAAGACAAGCTAACACCAGAGACAACCTGATGGCAAGAGGCAAGTGCAGGAACCTAAGCAACAGAAACCAAGACTACTTGATTTGCATCATCTGAGCCCAGTTCTACCACAAAAGCAAATACTGGAAATCCAAACACTGGAAAAGCAAGATTTGGAATTAAAATCACATTTCATGATAATGATCGAGGACTTTAAGAGGGACATAAGTAACTCCCTTAAAGAATTACAGGAAAACACACCCAAACAGGTGAAGTATTGAAGAAAACTCAGCTGAGTAATATTGAATGGCTGAGAAGTACCTAAAGAAATGTTCACCATCCTTAGATATCAGGAAAATGGATATCAAAACAATCCTGAGATTCTACCTCATACCAGTCAGAAGGGCTAAGATCAAAACTCAGGTGACAAGAGATGCTGGTGAGGATGTGGAGAAAGAGGAACACTCCTCCATTGTTGTTAAGATTGCAACCACTCTGGAAGTCAGTCTGGAGGTTCCTCAGGAAATTGGACATAGTACTGCCTGAGAACTCAGTTATACCACTCCTGGGAATATACCCAAAAGATGTTCCAACATACAGCAAAGACACATGCTTCACTATTTTCATAGAAGCACCATTTATAACAGTCAGATGCTGGAAAGAACCCAGGTGTCCTTCCATAGATGAATGGATACAGAAAACGTGGTACATTTATACAATGAAGTACTACTCAGCTATTAAAAATTATTTCTGGAAATGAAATTAATAGGCAAATGGATGGAACTAGAAGATATCATCCTGAGTGAGGTAATCCAATCACAAAAATCACACTTGGTATGGACTCACTGATAAGGGGATATTAGCCCCAAAGCTATACCAATATACAATCCACATAATACATGAAGCTCAAGAAGAAGGATGACCAAAGTGCAGATGCTTCAGTCCTTCTTAGAAGGGGGACAAAAATATTCATAGGAGGGGACATAGAGACAAAGTGTGGAGGAGAGACTGAAGGAATGGCCACGCAGAGCCTGCCCCACCTGGGATCCAGCCCATATACATACAGCAACCAAACCTAGACAAAATTGCTGATACTAAGAAGTGCATGCTGACAGGAAACTGATATAGCTGTCTCCTGAGAGGCTTTTCCAAAGCATGACAAATACACAGGCAAATGCTAGCAGCCAACCAATGAACTGAGAATGTGGAAAGGATTGAAACGCTGAGGGGGCTTGCATCCCCATAGGAACAACAGTACATAACCAACCAGAGTTCTCAGGGAATAAACTACTACCAGGCAGGTCCTTCAGAGCAGAATTAGTGGCCTTACCTCTGCTCTCAGGTATATCAGAGATCCTGACAACTAGTTTTCAGCTCTGAGTAAAGGCAGAAACCAGTGTCCTGTATCCAGAGGGTTTTGGGTGGGCTCCACTTCGTTTAGGAATATGAGCAGAAGTGGTGGTCTTCCCTGAGCTCTCAGGATTTTTGCACTCCCAAGAATCCAGCTCTTCCCCCACGAGATTTGGGTACAGAAAGCTGTGGGAATGGGTCAGCTCCAGGGAGAGGCAGAAAGCAGAAGGAAGGCCATTGCATTTCTTAAAGTGTATAATTTCAATAATAATAAGTTATTTCTCATCTGGTGGTCACCATATAAAGGGAGGAAGAAAATGGTTGAAAGAAAGAAAATGTGTATTCAGAGAGAAGGAGAGGAGAAGAGGAGAGGGGAGAGGAGGGAAGAGGAGGAGGAGGAGGAAGAGGAGGAGGAGAGAGAGAGAGAGAGAGAGAGAGAGAGAGAGAGAGAGAGCCTTCAAGCTAGTTAGGGACTGAGAGAACATGGAATTCTCCATTTACATTTAAAGTATATACCTCAGTGCCTCATTTCCATGTCTGAAACCAAACAAATAATGTCTATCAAACCTGTATAATGAACACCAAGTGTTCAACTCCAAAGTGAGCAATAATGAACTTTGATTTCATAACATTGTCTAATCAGGGACACCGATAGTAAAGGAGGACTAAGACTGTGAATGGTGGAGATATATAGAAAATTGCTTTAAATTTTCAGTGACCGTATACTTGTTTTAAAATGTTAAATGTTTCCAGGAAGTTCAAGAAAGATTACCAAAATGTAGATGCTCCCACTCCTTAAAAGGGGGAAAAATATCTATAGGTGGGGATATGGAAGCAAAGTTTAGAGCAGCGACTCAAAGAATGGCAATTCAGAGCCTACCCCCACATGTGACCCATATATATATATATATCCACAAAAACTAGATAAGATTGATGAAGCTAAAAAATGCATGCTGAAAGGGACCGGATATAGATCTCTCCTGAGAGACACATCCAGAGCATATCCAATACAGAGGTCAATGCTAGGAGCAAACTACCAAACTGAGAATAGGACCACCTTGGGGGAAAGTAGAGGAAGTATTGAAAGAGGTGAAGGAGCTTACAACCCCATAAAAACAACAATGCCAACCAACCAGAGCTTCCAGGGACTAAACTACTACCAAACAACTACACATGGACTGACCCAAGGCTACAACTGCATATGGAGCAGAGAATAGCCTTGTTGGGGCACTAGTGTAAGGGGAAGCCCTTGGTCCTGCCAAGGATGGACCCGGAGTGCAGGGGAATATGGAGGGAGGGCAATAAAGGGGATGTATAGGGGGAATACCTGCATGGGGGAGGGGGAGGGGAGGGAATGGGGGCTTATGGATAGGAAACCAGGAAGGGGAATAACCTTTGAAATGTAAGTAAAGAAATATATCTAATAAAAATTTAAAAAAATAAAAGAACATTGTTTGCAAAAAATGTTAAATATTTTTTCAGCATCTAATGAGCTCATCAAGCATTTTTTTTATTTTGGTTTTTTCTTTTACTTTCTGTTATAGATTATATTAATGGATTTTCATAGATTAAATTAATCATGCTAAAAGACTTTGAAATAATCCAACACTCCCTTATGATAAAAGACTTAGAGAGATCTGGGTCACAAAGCACATACCTAAACACAATGATGCCAATATAAAGGAAATGAATAGCCAATATCAAATTAAATGAGGAGAAATCAAACAAATCCACTAAAATGAGGAAATAGACAAGGTTGTCCCCTCTTTCCATATCCAGGCAATATAGTATTTGAATTTTTAGCTAGGCCAATAAAGCAATTAAAGGAGATCAAGTGGTTTCAAATAGGAATGGAGGAATTAAAATATCACTATTCCAATATGATATGATAGTATATATGAGTGGTTCTAAAAATTCTATGAGATGACTTCTATAGCTGAAAAACACTTTGTCAACGTTCTTGGTTACAAAAGTAACACACACACACACACACACACACACACACACACACACATTGCTCTGCTTTATAGAAAGGATAAACATGCTGAGAAAGAAATTAGGGATCAGTGGGTGCCAGTGATTAATCTCCCCAAACAGTGATGGCATCTGAATGGAAATAACTGAATAAAATTGCACTGAAGTTTTGAAATACCTTTGTAGTTAACTCAAGCAGTCACTCCCCACGCTAGTGCAAGGATTACAGAAACTGATGTCAAGGGGCTGAGTTCAACTACAGGAGGGCTAGGAGATGACATTGCAGAAGGAGAGAGAGGTGAGACTGAAGGAGGAAGCTGTGTGGAAACAGAAATCCAAGTCAGAAGGGACAAAAAACTATAAAGAACTGTGCAAGAAAGTAAACTATTAATTCAGGATGGCCGGGTTATAGCAAAGTAAGCCAAATATTGCTTAGTTGAAACTTTAAATGTATAGCAATCGTTTGGGTATTTTTTTGGTCTTCATGCCCTCAAATAAAAGAAAAGTGAAAAGGGTTAATCATATTTTCAAGCCACAGTTTGATGTATTTTGATGAGAAGTTAAATTCTCAGAAGTTTTATTATAAATCATACTAAGTCATTTTATGATGTGAAAGATTATTTATGATAAAAAGATTTGAAGTACATTATCTAAAATAAACTGGTATGGAATAAGAAAAAGAAATTAGGGAAACGACACCTTTCATAATAGGCCCATATAGTAAATTGATAAATTCTAACTACTATGCAAGTAAAAGACCTGTATGACAATAGTAGCAGGTCTCTGAAGGAAGAAATTGAAGAAATATCAGAGGATGGAAATATCGTTCATGCTCATTAATTGATGGGATTCCCATAGTAAACATGGCCACATTTTCAAAAGCAATCTACAGATTCAATGCACCTCCTATCAAATTCCAAAATAATTTTTCACAGTCCTTGGAAAAACAAAGTTCAATTTAATATTCAAGAAAACCAGGATATCTAAAACAATCCTAAACAACAACACCCAAACCCACACCACCACCACCAATGAAATACTCCAAGAGGTATCACCATCCTTTACTTCAAGATTCACTACAGAGCAATAGTAATAAAAATTACATGGTAGTTATATAAGAACACCCTCAATTCAATGTTTGGCTCTGAGTATCTTCATCTGAATTGGCCAAGTGCTGGCAGAACCTCTCAGGGTTCCACCCCACCTAGGGATCCATCCCACCTGCAGACACCAAACCCCAACACTATTGCTGATGCCACACAATCTATTAAGCCTAAAAAATGATAACACAATGGAATAGGTAATAGTGAAAAAATTGGATTAATCAAGCATATGCTATAATGTGGCTGAAAATATGTTTGAGATTAAAGAAATTTTCAAGTGAAATTTAAAGAAAGTAATTATGATTTACTGTAAAAATAAATGCAACAAAAGAATGATGAGTTTGTGCTGGATATCAATTTGAGACATGAGAGGAAAGTCTCAGCAGCAGAAATGTGAGGTCTTTGTGAATATAGTATTCACAGTCAGGTATAGGAGAATGATGAATGTTGCTACCACTTTGTACTCAGCCCAGGATCTCATCCATAGGATCTGCTCCCCAAATTAAGATGAGTCTTTCCAGCTAACCTAAAAAGTTCCTCTTAGGCATGCTAAGAAACTTTTCTCCTAGATGGTTCTAGATCCTGTCAGGTTAACCAGCAATATTTAACATCATAAATAATGTGTTTAGAGAGAAAGATAATAGAAATCAAATATTAGAGATATAACTATTGGGAGGAAAGAGAAATGATATGTTTAAAAGTAAAATGAAAATCTACAGATGATAAATACATTTATATATATGGAAATTCCACAATGAACCCCATCACTTTCTATTGTAACTTAAAATTTTGCCTCAAATATAAAAAGGAAAAAAGAAAATAATCCAAACTATACAATTAAGAAAAGTACATTTGAGGATGTTGAAGATTTAAGGTGTAAATATTGTCATTGGAGCTGCATAAATGCTATAGTCATAAAAGTAATTGATGCTTCTT
This sequence comes from Rattus norvegicus, assembly GCF_021556685.1. Taxonomy (NCBI): domain Eukaryota; kingdom Metazoa; phylum Chordata; class Mammalia; order Rodentia; family Muridae; genus Rattus; species Rattus norvegicus. Next base: position 5,764,962 of record NC_141537.1, read on the forward strand.
AGAAAATAAACAAAGATTGGGATATTGAGATCTTTGTCTTAGGATCCCTTTGCTGTGAAGAGACTCTATGAATATACAACTTATATAAAGAAAAACATTTAAGTGGGACTAGGTTACACTTCAAAGCTGTAGTCCATTATTATTATGGTGGAAAACATGGCTGCATGCAGGCAGACATGTTGCTGGAGAGGGAGTTGACAAATCTACATCTTGATCTACAAGCAAGAGAAAGAAGACTATGACAGACTTGAGCTTATTGGACTTCAAAGCTGACCTTGATAGTGACACACTTCCTCCAATAAGGCCATACCTTCTCCAACAAGGATACACCTCCTATTAATGCCGCTATCTTTGGAACAAGGATTCACACACAGATCTAGGGGGGACATACTTATGTAAGCCATAATAGTCTTTAAGAAAAGAGTTGCTGGATTAACTATAGCTTAGTATTGAATGAGGAAAAAACATAAACTGGTAATCATCTGAAGTCATATCAGAAGATACCTATAAATGTGCATTCAGAGAGACATCTAAAACAAAAAATGAAGTTTGATAAACAGTTAAGGAGACAGAAGACATTGTAGCTGAAGTGTATTTCATATGGTTGATGTAGAAAGAATTCTCTAAATTTTACATTTAAATATTAGATAATATACAGACCAGTCCATTCATACTTCCTTTTTAAAAAGTATATTACATGGTAGCTGTGTATAGGCAATAAATTCTTTTTCAAAAGAATCAGTGCTCAGTTTCATGTTTCATTCCATCAGAACAGACAGTTTAGCCAGCTTTTGTAAACAACTCTCAAGGACTATGTGAATATTTAGGATCTGCTTTACAACTCAACAGAGTATGTTAAACATCTTTTAAACAGACAAAGCTTCACTTTTTCTAACATCTGTTTCTCTTCTGAAACCAGTGCTTTTATTTTTTTATCTTTATTAACATGAGTATTTCTTATTTACATTTTGATTGTTATTCCTCTTCCTAGTTTCCAGGCCAATATCTCCCTAACCCCTGCACCTCCTCTTCTACATGGGCTTCCCAACCCCATCCTCCCCCCATTAGCACCCTCCCACCAACAATCACATTCACTAGGTGTTCAGTCTTAGCAGGACCAAGGGCTTCCCCTTCCACTGGTGCACTTACTAGGCTATTCAGTGCTACCCATGAGGTTGGAGCTCAGGGTCAGTCGCTGTACACTTAGTGGCTTAGTCCCTGGAAGCTCTGGTTGCTTGGCATTGTTGTTCAATTGTGGTCTCCAGCCCCTTCAAGCTCTTCCAGTTCTTTCTCTGATTCCTTCAACGGGGGTCCTATTCTCAGTTCAGTAGTTTGCTGTTGGCATTCGCCTATGTATTTGCTGTATTCTGGGTGTATCACTCAGGAGAGATCTACATCCGGTTCCTGCCAGCCTGCACTTCTTTGCTTCATCCATCTTGTCTAGTTTAGTAGCTATATATGTATGGGCCACATGTGTGGCAGGCTCTGAATGGATGTTCCTTCGGGCTCTGTTCTAAATTTTGCCTTCCTATTCCCTGCCAAGGGTATTCTTGTTCCAATTTTAAAGGAGTGAACCATTCTCATTTTGGTAATCCTTCTTCAGTTTCATGTGTTCTGTGCATCTAGCATAATTCAAGCATTTGGGCTAATAGCCACTTATCAATGTGTGCATACCATGTGTGTTTTTCTGTGATTGGGTTTCCTCACTCAGGATATTTTCCAGTTCCAGCCATTTGCCTATAAATTTCATAAAGTCATTGTTTTTGATAGCTGAGTAATATTCCATTGTGTGGATGAACCACATTTTCTGTATCCATTCCTCTGTTGAAGGGCATCTGGGTTCTTTCCAGCTTCTGGCTATTATAAATAAGGCTGCTATGAACATAGTGGAGCATGTGTCTTTTTGATATGTTGGGGCATCATTTGGGTATATGCCCAAGAGAAGTATAGCTGGATCCTCAGGTAGTTAAATGTCCAATTTTCTGAGGAACCTCCAGACTGATTTCCAGAATGGTTTTACCAGTCTGCAATCCCACCAACAATGGAGGAGTGTTCCTCTTTCTCCACATCCTCGCCAGCATTTGATGTCACCTGAGTTTTTGATCTTAGCCATTCTCACTAGTGTGAGGTGAAATCTCAGGGTTGTTTTGATTTGCATTTCCCTCATGACTAAAGATGTTGAACATTTCTTTAGGTGTTTCTCAGCCATTTGGAATTCCTCAGCTGTGAATTCTTTGTTTAGCTCTGAACCCCATTTTTAATAGGGTTATTTGTCTCCCTGCCATCTAATTTCTTGAGTACTTTGTATATTTTGGATATAAGCCCTCTATCTGTTGTAGGATTGGTAACGATCTTTTCCCAATCTGTTGGTTGTCATTTTGTTCTAAGAACAGTGTCCTTTGCCTTACAGAGGCTATGCAGCTTTATGAGATCCCTTTTGTTGACTTTTGATCTTAGAGCTAAGCCATTGGTGTTTTGTTTAGGGACTTTTCTCCAGTGCCCATGTGTTCGTGATGCTTCCCTACTTTTTCTTCTATTAGTTTGAGTGTATCTGGTTTGATGTGGAGGTCCTTGATCCACTTGGACTTAAGCTTTGTACAGGGTGATAAGCATGGATCGATCTGCATTCTTCTACATGATGACCTCCAGTTGAACCAGAATCATTTGCTGAAAAAGCTATCTTTTTTCCATGGAATGGTTTTGGCTCCTTTGTCAAAAATCAAGTGACTATACCTCTGTGGGTTCATTTCGGCACCTTCAATTCTATTCCATTGGTCTATCTGTCTGTCTCTGTACCAATACCATGCAGTTTTTATCACTATTGCTCTGTAATACTGCTTGAGTTCAGGGATAGTGATTCCCCCAGAAGTCCTTTTATTGTTGTGGATAGTTTTAGCTATCCTGGGTATTTTGTTATTCCAGATGAATTTGGAAATTGTTCCAAACTCTGAAATCGTTCCACTCTCTGAAGAATTGGATTTGTACTTTCATGGGGATTGCATTGAATCTGCAGATCACTTTTGCTACAATGGCCATTTTTACTATGTTAATCCTGCCAATCCATGAGCATGGGAGATCTTTCCATCTTCTGAGGTCTTCTTCAATTTCTATCTTCAGAGGCTTGAAGTTATTATTGTACAGATCTTTTACTTGCTTGGTTAAAGTCACACCGAGGTACTTTATATTATTTGGGTCTATTATGAAGGGTGTCGTTTCCCTAATTTCTTTCTTGGCTTGTTTCTCTTTTGTGTAGAGGAAGGCTACTGATTTATTTGAGTTAATTTTATACCCAGACACTTTGCTGAAGTTGTTTATCAGCTTTAGTAGTTCTCTGGTGGAACTTTTGGGATCACTTAAATATACTATCATATCATCTGTAAATAGTGATATTTTGATTTCTTCTTTTCCGATCTGTATCCCCTGACCTCCTTTTGTTGTCTGATTGCTCTGGTTAGAACTTTAAAAACTATATTGAAAAGTAGGAAGAGAGTAGGCAACCTTATCTAGTCCGTGATTTTAGTAGGATTCCTTCAAGTTTCTCTCCATTTAATTTAATGTTAGCTACTGGTTTCCTGTATGTGGCTTTTACTATGTTTAGGTATGCGACTTGAATTCCTATTCTTTCCAGGACTTTTATCATGAAGGGGTGTTGAATTTTGTCGAATGCTTTCTCAACCTCTAATGAAATGATCATGTGGTTTTGTTCTTTCAGTTTGTTTATATAATGGATCATGTTGATAGTTTTCCGTATATTAAAACATCCCAACATGCCTGGGATGAAGCCTATTTGATCCTGGTGGATGACTGTTTGGATGTGCTCTTGGATTCGATTTGCCAGAATTTTATTGAGTATTTTTGCTTCGATTTTCATAAGGGAAATTGGTCTGAAGTTCTCTTTCTTTGTTGGGTCTTTGTGTGGTTTAGGTATAAGAGTAATTGTGGCTTCATAGAAGGAATTCGGTAGTGCTCCATCTGTTTCAATTTTGTGGAATAGTTTGGATAGTATTGGTATGAGGTCTTCTTTGAAGGTCTCATAGAATTCTGCACTGAACCTGTCTGGACCTGGGCTGTTTTTGGTTGGGAGACCTTTAATGACTGCTTCTATTTCCGTAGGAGTTATGGGGTTGTGTAAATGGTTTATCTGTTCCTGATTTAACTTCAGTACCTGGTATCTGTCTAGGAAATGGTCCATTTCCTGCAGATTTTCAAGTTTTCTTGAATATAGGCTTCTATAGTAAGATCTGATGATTTCTTTGAATTTCCTCTGATTCTGTAGTTATGTCTCCCTTTTCACTTCTGATTTTCTTAATTTGGACACACTCTCTGTGTGTTTATTTATCTTGTTAACTTTCTCAAACAGCCAACTTTTGGTTCTGTTGATTCTATGGTCCTTTTTGTTTCTACTTGGTTGATTTCAGCTCTGAGTTTGATTATTTCCTGCTTTCTAGTCCTCTTGGGTGTATTTGCTTCTTTTTATTCTAGAGCTTTTAGGTGCACTGTCAAGCTGCTGATATATGCTCTCTCCTCTTTCTTTCTGCAGGCACTCAGAGCTATGAGTTTTTCTCTTAGCATGGCTTTCATTGTGTCCCACAAGTTTGGGTATCTTGTACATTCATTTTCATTAAATTCTAAGAAGTCTTTAATTTCTTTCTTCATTTCTTCCTTGACCAGGTTATCATTGAGTAGAGCATTGTTCAACTTCCATGTATATGTGGGCGTTCATCTCTTTTTGTTATTGAAGACTAGCTTTATCCCTTGGTGGTCTGATAGGACGCATAGGATTATTTCTATCTTTCTGTATCTGTTGAGGCCTGTTTTTTGACCAATTATATGGTCAATTTTGGAGAAAGTACCATGAGGTGCTGAGAAGAATGTATATCCTTTTGCTTTAGGATAGAATATTCTATAAATATCTGTTAAGTCCATTTGGTTCGTGACTTCTGTTAGTCTGTCTATGTCTCTGTTTAATGACTGTTTCCATGATCTGTCCATTGATGAGAGTGGGGTGTTGAAATCTCCTTCTATTATTGTGTGAGGTGCAATGTGTGCTTTGAGCTTTAGAAAGGTTTCTTTTATGTATGAAGGTGCCCTTGTATTTGGAGCATAGATATGTAGGATTGAGAGTTCATCTTGGTGGATTTTTCCTTTGATGAATATGAAGTGTCCTTCCTTATCTTTTTTGATGACTTTGGTTGAAAATCTATTTTATTCGATATTAGAATGGCTACTCCAGCTTGCTTGTTCAGACCATTTGCTTGGGAAGTTGTTTTCCAGACTTTCACTCTGAGGTAGTGTCTATCTGTCTGTGTCTCTGATGTGTGTTTCCTGTAGGCAGCAGAATGCAGGGTCCTCATTGAGTATCCAGTTTGTTAATCTATGTCTTTTTATTGGGGAGTTGAGACTATTGATGTTGAGAGATATTAAGGAACAGTGATTGTTGCTTCCTGTTATCTTCATATTTGGATGTAAGATTATGTACATACGCTTTTCTTCTCTTTGTTTTGTTCCCAAGATGATTAGTTTCTTGCTTTCTCTAGGGTGTAGCTTACCTCCTTATGTTGGGCTTTACAATTTTTATCCTTTGTAGGACTGGATTTATAGAAAGATATTGTGTAAATTTGGTTTTGTCACGGAATATATTGGTTTCTTCATCCATGTTAATTGAGAGTTTTGCAGTAACATGGGCTGGCATTTGTGTTCTCTTAGGGTCTGTATGACATCTGTCCAGGATCTTCCTGCTTTCATGGTCTCTGGTGAGAAGTCTGGTTTGATTCTGATAGGTCTGCCTTTATATGTTACTTGAACTTTTTCCCTTACTGCTTTTAATATTCTTTCTTTATTTTGTGCATTTGGTGATTTGACTATTATATGACGGGAGGAGTTTCTTTTCTGGTCCAATCTCTTTGAAGTTCTGTAGGCTTCTTGTATGTTTATGGGCATCTCTTTCTTTGCGTTAGGGAAGTTTTCTTCTATGATTTTGTTGAAGATATTTACTGGTCCTTGGAGCTGGGAGTCTTCACTCTCTTCTGTACCTATTATCCTTAGGTTTGATCTTCTCATTGATCCTGGATTTCCTGTATGTTTTGGACCAGTAGCTTTTTCCGTTTTACATAATCTTTGACTGTTGTGTCGATGATTTCTTTTTTTTTTTTAACTTGAGTATTTCTTATTTACATTTCGAGTGTCATTCCCTTTCCCGGTTTCCGGGCAAACATCCCTCTCCCCCTCCCCTTCTGTATGGGTATTCCCCTCCCCATCCTCCCACCATTGCTGCCCTCCCCCCAACAATCTAGTTCACTGGGGGTTCAGGCTTAGCAGGACCCAGGGCTTCCCCTTCCACTACTCTTACTAGGATATTCATTGCTACCTATGAGGTCAGAGTCCAGGGTCAATCCATGTATACTCTTTAGGTAGTGGCTTAGTCCTTGAAGCTCTGGTTGCTTGGCATTGTTTTACATTTGGGGTCTGGAGCCCCTTCAAGCTCTTCCAGTTCTTTCTCTGATTCCTTCAACGGGGGTCCTATTCTCAGTTCAGTGGTTTGGTGCTGGATTTCGCCTCTGTATTTGCTGTATTCTGGCTCTGTCTTTCAGGAGCGATCTACATCCGGCTCCTGTCGGCCTGCACTACTTTGCTTCATCAATCTTGTCTAATTGGATGGCTGTATATTTATGGGCCACATGTGGGGCAGGCTCTGAATGGGTGTTCTTTCTGTGTCTGTTTTAATCTTTGCCTTTCTATTCCCTGCCAAGGGTATTCTTGTTCCCCTTTTAAAGAAGGAGTGAAGCATTCACATTTTGATCATCCGTCTTAAGTTTCATGTATTCGACGCATCTAGGGTAATTAAAGAATTTGGGCTAATAGCCACTTATCAATGAGTACATACCATGTGTGTTTTTCTGTGACTGAGTTACCACACTCAGGATGATATTTTCCAGTTCCAACCATTTGTCTATGAATTTTGTAAGGCATTGTTTTTGCTAGCTGAGTAATATTCCATTGTGTAGATGTACCACATTTTCTGTATCCATTCCTCTGTTGAAGGGTTCTTTCCGGCTTCAGGCTATTATAAATAAGACTGCTATGAACACAGTGGAGCATGTGTCTTTTTTATATATTGGGGCATCTTGTGGCCCAAGAGAGGTATAGCTGGGTCCTCAATGTCCAATTTTCTGAGGAACCTCCAGACTGATTTCCAGAATGGTTTCACCAGTCTGCAATCCCACCAATAATGGAGGAGTGTTCCTCTTTCTCCACATCCTCGCCACCATTTGCTGTCACCAGAGTTTTTGATCTTAGCCATTTTCACTGGTGTGAGGTGAAATCTCAGGGTTGTTTTGGTTTGCATTTCCGTTATGACTAAAGATGTTGAGCATTTCTTTAGGTGCTTCTCAGCCATTCGGCATTCCTCAGCTGTGAATTGTTTGTTTAGCTCTGAACTCCATTTTTTAACAGGGTTATTTGTCTCCCTGCAGTCTACCTTCTTGAGTTCTTTGTATATTTTGGATATAAGGCCTCTATCTGTTGTAGGATTGGTAAAGATCTTTTCCCAATCTGTTGGTTGGTGTTTTGTCCTAACCACAGTGTCCTTTGTCTTACAGAAGCTTTGCAGTTTTATGAGATCACATTTCTCGATTCTTGATCTTAGAGCATAAGCCATTGGTGTTTGGTTCAGGAAAATTTTGCCACCAGTAAACATGTGTTCGAGATGCTGCCCTAGTTTTTCTTGTATTAGTTTGAGTGTATCTGGTTTGATGTGGAGGTCCTTGATCCACTTGGCCTTAAGCTTTGTACAGGGTGATAAGCATGGATTGATTTGTATTCTTCTAAATGTTGACCTCCAGTTGAACCAGCACCATTTGCTGAAAATGCTATCTTTTTTCCATGGAATGGTTTTGGCTCCTTTGTCAAAAATCAAGTGCCCATAGGTGTGTGGGTTCATTTCTGGGTCTTCAATTCTGTTCCATTGGTCTATCTGTCTGTCTCTGTACCAATACCATGCAGTTTTTATCAATATTGCTCTGTAATACTGCTTGAGTTCAGGGATAGTGATTCCCCCAGAGTCCTTTTATTGTTGAGGATAGTTTTAGCTATCCTGGGTATTTTGTTATTCCAGATGAATTTGCAAATTGTTCTGTCTAACTCTTTGAAGAATTGGATTACTATTTTGATGGGGATTGCATTGAATCTGTAGATCACTTTTGGTAAAATGGTCATTTTTACTATATTAATCCTGCCAATCCATGAGAATGGGAGATCTTTCCATCTTCTGAGGTCTTCTTCAATTTCTTTCTTCAGAGGCTTGAAGTTCTTATTGTACAGATCTTTTACTTGCTTGGTTAAAGTCACACCGAGGTAATTTATATTATTTGGGTATATTATGAAGGGTGTCATTTCCCTAATTTCTTTTTCGGCTTGTTTCTCTTTTGTGTAGAGGAAGGCTATTGATTATTTGAGTTAATATTATACCCAGCCACTTTGCTGAAGGTGTTTATCAGGTTTACTAGTTCTCTGGTGGAACTCTTGGGATCACTTAAATATACTATCATATCATCTGTAAAGAGTGATATTTTGACTTCTTCTTTTCCAATCTGTATCCCCTTGATTTCCTTTTGCTGTCTGATTGCTCTGGCAAGAACTTCAAGAACTATACTGAATAAGTAGAGAGAGAGTGTGAAGCCATGTCTAGTCCCTGATTTTAGTGGGATTGCTTCAAGTTTCTTTCCATTTAATTTAATGTTAGCAACTGGTTTGCTATATATGGCTTTTACTATGTTTAGGTATGGGCCTTGAATACCTATTCTTTCCAGACTTTTATCATGAAGGGGTGTTGAATTTTGTCAAATGCTTTCTCAGCATCTAATGAAATGATCATGTGGTTTTGTTCTTTCAGTTTGTTTGTTTGTTTGTTTATATAATGGATCACATTGATGGTTTTCCATATATTAAACCATCCCTGCATACCTGGGATGAAGCCTACTTGATCATGGTGGATGATTGTTTTGATGTGCTCTTGGATTCGATTTGCCAGGATTTTATTGAGTATTTTTGCTTCGATTTTCATAAGGGAAATTGGTCTGAAGTTCTCTTTCTTTGTTGGGTCTTTGTGTGGTTTAGGTATAAGAGTAATTGTGGCTTCATAGAAGGAATTCGTTAGTGTTCCATCTGTTTCAATTTTGTGGAATAGTTTGGATAGTATTGGTATGAGGTCTTCTATGAAGATCTGATAGAATTCTGCACTAAACCTGTCTGGACCTGGGCTCTTTTTGGTTGGGAGACCTTTAATGACTGCTTCTATTTCCGTAGGAGTTATGGGGTTGTTTAACTGGTTTATCTGATCCTGATTTAACTTCAGTACCTGGTATCTGTCTAGGAAATGGTCCAATTCCTGCAGATTTTCAAGTTTTCTTGAATATAGGCTATTATAGTAAGATCTGATGATTTTTTGAATTTCCTCTGAATCTGTAGTTATGTCTCCCTTTTCATTTCTGATTTTGTTAATTTGGACACACTCTCTGTGTCCTCTCATTTGTCTGGTTAAGGGTTTATCTATCTTGTTGATTTTCACAAAGAACCAACTTTTGGTTCTGTTGATTCTTTCTGTGGTCCTTTTTGTTTCTACTCGGCTGATTTCAGCTCTGAGTTTGATTATTTCCTGTCTTCTACTCCTCCTGGGTGTATTTACTTCTTTTTGTTCTAGAGGTTTTAGGTGTGCTGTCAAGCTGCTGACCTATGCTCTCTACTGTTTCTTTCTACAGGCACTCAGAACTATGAATTTTTCTCTTAGCACAGCTTTCATTGTGTCCCATAAGTTTGGGTATGCTCTTCCTTCATTTTCATTAAATTCTAAGAAGTCTTTAATTTCTTTCTTTATTTCTTCCTTGACCAGGTTATCGTTGAGTAGAGCATTGTTCAACTTCCACGTATATGTGGGCGTTCATCCCTTATTGTTATTGAAGACCAGCTTTAGGCCGTGGTGGTCTGATAGCATGCATGGGATTATTTCTATCTTTCTGTACCTGTTGGGGCTCGTTTTTTGACCAATTATATGGTCAATTTTGGAGAAAGTACCATGAGGAGCTGAGAAGAATGTTTATCTTTTTCCTTTAGGATAGAATGTTCTATAAATATCTGTTAAGTCCATTTGATTCATGACTTCTTTTAGTCTGTCTATGTCTCTGTTTAATGACTGTTTCCATGATCTGTCCATTGATGAGAGTGGGATGTTGAAATCTCCTTCTATTATTGTGTGAGGTACAATGTGTGCTTTGAGCTTTAGAAAGGTTTCTTTTATGTATGAAGGTGCCCTTGTATTTGGAGCATAGATATGTAGGATTGTGAGTTCATCTTGGTGGATTTTTCCTTTGATGAATATGAAGTGTCCTTCCTTATCTTTTTTGATGACTTTGGTTGAAAATCTATTTTATTCGATATTAGAATAGCTACTCCAGCTTGCTTGTTCAGACCATTTGCTTGGGAAGTTGTTTTCCAGACTTTCACTCTGAGGTAGTGTCTATCTGTCTGTGTCTCTGATGTGTGTTTCCTGTAGGCAGCAGAATGCAGGGTCCTCATTGAGTATCCAGTTTGTTAATCTATGTCTTTTTATTGGGGAGTTGAGACTATTGATGTTGAGAGATATTAAGGAACAGTGATTGTTGCTTCCTGTTATCTTCATATTTGGATGTAAGATTATGTACATACGCCTTTCTTCTCTTTGTTTTGTTCCCAAGATGATTAGTTTCTTGCTTTCTCTAGGGTGTAGCTTACCTCCTTATGTTGGGCTTTACAATTTTTATCCTTTGTAGGCTGGATTTATAGAAAGATATTGTGTAATTTTGGTTTTGTCACGGAATATATTGGTTTCTTCATCCATGTTAATTGAGAGATTTGCAGTAACATGGGCTGGCATTTGTGTTCTCTTAGGGTCTGTATGACATCTGTCCAGGATCTTCCTGCTTTCATGGTCTCTGGTGAGAAGTCTGGTTTGATTCTGATAGGTCTGCCTTTATATGTTACTTGAACTTTTTCCCTTACTGCTTTTAATATTCTTTCTTTATTTTGTGCATTTGGTGATTTGACTATTATATGACAGGAGGAGTTTCTTTTCTGGTCCAATCTCTTTGAAGTTCTGTAGGCTTCTTGTATGTTTATGGGCATCTCTTTCTTTGCGTTAGGGAAGTTTTCTTCTATGATTTTGTTGAAGATATTTACTGGTCCTTGGAGCTGGGAGTCTTCACTCTCTTCTGTACCTATTATCCTTAGGTTTGATCTTCTCATTGATCCTGGATTTCCTGTATGTTTTGGACCAGTAGCTTTTTCCGTTTTACATAATCTTTGACTGTTGTGTCGATGATTTCTTTTTTTTTTTTTTCATTAACTTGAGTATTTCTTATTTACATTTCGAGTGTCATTCCCTTTCCCGGTTTCCGGGCAAACATCCCTCTCCCCCTCCCCTTCTGTATGGGTATTCCCCTCCCCATCCTCCCACCATTGCTGCCCTCCCCCCAACAATCTAGTTCACTGGGGGTTCAGTCTTAGCAGGACCCAGGGCTTCCCCTTCCACTACTCTTACTAGGATATTCATTGCTACCTATGAGGTCAGAGTCCAGGGTCAGTCCATGTATACTCTTTAGGTAGTGGCTTAGTCCCTGGAAGCTCTGGTTGCTTGGCATTGTTTTACATTTGGGGTCTCGAGCCCCTTCAAGCTCTTCCAGTTCTTTCTCTGATTCCTTCAACGGGGGTCCTATTCTCAGTTCAGTGGTTTAGTGCTGGCATTCGCCTCTGTATTTGCTGTATTCTGGCTCTGTCTCTCAGGAGCGATCTACATCCGGCTCCTGTTGGCCTGCACTACTTTGCTTCATCAATCTTGTCTAATTGGATGGCTGTATATTTATGGGCCACATGTGGGGCAGGCTCTGAATGGGTGTTCTTTCTGTGTCTGTTTTAATCTTTGCCTTTCTATTCCCTGCCAAGGGTATTCTTGTTTGCCTTTTAAAGAAGGAGTGAAGCATTCACATTTTGATCATCCGTCTTAAGTTTCATGTATTCGACGCATCTAGGGTAATTAAAGAATTTGGGCTAATAGCCACTTATCAATGAGTACATACCATGTGTGTTTTTCTGTGACTGAGTTACCACACTCAGGATGATATTTTCCAGTTCCAACCATTTGTCTATGAATTTTGTAAGGCATTGTTTTTGCTAGCTGAGTAATATTCCATTGTGTAGATGTACCACATTTTCTGTATCCATTCCTCTGTTGAAGGGTTCTTTCCGGCTTCAGGCTATTATAAATAAGACTGCTATGAACACAGTGGAGCATGTGTCTTTTTTATATATTGGGGCATCTTGTGGCCCAAGAGAGGTATAGCTGGGTCCTCAATGTCCAATTTTCTGAGGAACCTCCAGACTGATTTCCAGAATGGTTTCACCAGTCTGCAATCCCACCAATAATGGAGGAGTGTTCCTCTTTCTCCACATCCTCGCCACCATTTGCTGTCACCAGAGTTTTTGATCTTAGCCATTTTCACTGGTGTGAGGCGAAATCTCAGGGTTGTTTTGGTTTGCATTTCCGTTATGACTAAAGATGTTGAGCATTTCTTTAGGTGCTTCTCAGCCATTCGGCATTCCTCAGCTGTGAATTGTTTGTTTAGCTCTGAACTCCATTTTTTAATAGGGTTATTTGTCTCCCTGCAGTCTACCTTCTTGAGTTCTTTTTATATTTTGGATATAAGGCCTCTATCTGTTGTAGGATTGGTAAAGATCTTTTCCCAATCTGTTGCTTGGTGTTTTTTCCTAACCACAGTGTCCTTTGTCTAACAGAAGCTTTGCAGTTTTATGAGATCACATTTGTCGATTCTTGATCTTAGAGCATAAGCCATTGGTGTTTTGTTCAGGAAAATTTTGCTACCAGTAACCATGTGTTCGAGATGCTGCCCTAGTTTTTCTTGTATTAGTTTGAGTGTATCTGGTTTGATGTGGAGGTCCTTGATCCACTTGGCCTTAAGCTTTGTACAGGGTGATAAGCATGGATTGATTTGTATTCTTCTAAATGTTGACCTCCAGTTGAACCAGCACCATTTGCTGAAAATGCTATCTTTTTTCCATGGAATGGTTTTGGCTCCTTTGTCAAAAATCAAGTGCCCATAGTTGTGTGGGTTCATTTCTGGGTCTTCAATTCTGTTCCATTGGTCTATCTGTCTGTCTCTGTACCAATACCATGCAGTTTTTATCACTATTGCTCTGTAATACTGCTTGAGTTCAGGGATAGTGATTCCCCCAGAGTCCTTTTATTGTTGAGGATAGTTTTAGCTATCCTGGGTATTTTGTTATTCCAGATGAATTTGCAAATTGTTCTGTCTAACTCTTTGAAGAATTGGATTGGTATTTTGATGGGGATTGCATTGAATCTGTAGATCACTTTTGTTAAATGGTCATTTTTACTATATTAATCCTGCCAATCCATGAGAATGGGAGATCTTTCCATCTTCTGAGGTCTTCTTCAATTTCTTTCTTCAGAGGCTTGAAGTTCTTATTGTACAGATCTTTTACTTGCTTGGTTAAAGTCACACCGAGGTATTTTATATTATTTGGGTATATTATGAAGGGTGTCATTTCCCTAATTTCTTTTTCGGCTTGTTTCTCTTTTGTGTAGAGGAAGGCTATTGATTATTTGAGTTAATATTATACCCAGCCACTTTGCTGAAGGTGTTTATCAGGTTTACTAGTTCTCTGGTGGAACTCTTGGGATCACTTAAATATACTATCATATCATCTGTAAAGAGTGATATTTTGACTTCTTCTTTTCCAATCTGTATCCCCTTGATTTCCTTTTGCTGTCTGATTGCTCTGGCAAGAACTTCAAGAACTATATTGAATAAGTAGAGAGAGAGTGTGAAGCCATGTCTAGTCCCTGATTTTAGTGGGATTGCTTCAAGTTTCTTTCCATTTAATTTAATGTTAGCAACTGGTTTGCTATATATGGCTTTTACTATGTTTAGGTATGGGCCTTGAATACCTATTCTTTCCAGACTTTTATCATGAAGGGGTGTTGAATTTTGTCAAATGCTTTCTCAGCATCTAATGAAATGATCATGTGGTTTTGTTCTTTCAGTTTGTTTGTTTGTTTGTTTGTTTATATAATGGATCACATTGATGGTTTTCCATATATTAAACCATCCCTGCATACCTGGGATGAAGCCTACTTGATCATGGTGGATGATTGTTTTGATGTGCTCTTGGATTCGATTTGCCAGGATTTTATTGAGTATTTTTGCTTCGATTTTCATAAGGGAAATTGGTCTGAAGTTCTCTTTCTTTGTTGGGTCTTTTTGTGGTTTAGGTATAAGAGTAATTGTGGCTTCATAGAAGGAATTCGTTAGTGTTCCATCTGTTTCAATTTTGTGGAATAGTTTGGATAGTATTGGTATGAGGTCTTCTATGAAGATCTGATAGAATTCTGCACTAAACCTGTCTGGACCTGGGCTCTTTTTGGTTGGGAGACCTTTAATGACTGCTTCTATTTCCGTAGGAGTTATGGGGTTGTTTAACTGGTTTATCTGATCCTGATTTAACTTCAGTACCTGGTATCTGTCTAGGAAATGGTCCATTTCCTGCAGATTTTCAAGTTTTCTTGAATATAGGCTTTTATAGTAAGATCTGATGATTTTTTGAATTTCCTCTGAATCTGTAGTTATGTCTCCCTTTTCATTTCTGATTTTGTTAATTTGGACACACTCTCTGTGTCCTCTCATTTGTCTGGCTAAGGGTTTATCTATCTTGTTGATTTTCTCAAAGAACCAACTTTTGGTTCTGTTGATTCTTTCTGTGGTCCTTTTTGTTTGTACTCGGCTGATTTCAGCTCTGAGTTTGATTATTTCCTGTCTTCTACTCCTCCTGGGTGTATTTACTTCTTTTTGTTCTAGAGGTTTTAGGTGTGCGGTCAAGCTGCTGACCTATGCTCTCTACTGTTTCTTTCTGCAGGCACTCAGAGCTATGAATTTTTCTCTTAGCACAGCTTTCATTGTGTCCCATAAGTTTGGGTATGCTCTTCCTTCATTTTCATTAAATTCTAAGAAGTCTTTAATTTCTTTCTTTATTTCTTCCTTGACCAGGTTATCGTTGAGTAGAGCATTGTTCAACTTCCACGTATATGTGGGCGTTCATCCCTTATTGTTATTGAAGACCAGCTTTAGGCCGTGGTGGTCTGATAGCATGCATGGAATTATTTCTATCTTTCTGTACCTGTTGAGGCTCGTTTTTTGACCAATTATATGGTCAATTTTGGAGAAAGTACCATGAGGAGCTGAGAAGAATGTATATCTTTTTCCTTTAGGATAGAATGTTCTATAAATATCTGTTAAGTCCATTTGGTTCATGACTTCTCTTAGTCTGCCTACATCTCTGTTTAATTTCTCTTTCCATGATCTGTCCATTGATGCGAGTGGGGTGTTGAAATCTCCTACTCTTATTGTGTGAGTTGTAATGTGTGCTTTGAGCTTTAGTAAGGTTTCTTTTATGTATGTAGCTGCCCTTGTATTTGGAGCATAGATATTTAGGATTGAGAGTTCGTCTTGGTGGATTTTTCCTTTGATGAATATGAAGTGTCCTTCCTTATCACTTTTGATGACTTTTAGTTGAAAATCAATTTTATTCGATATTAGAATGGCTACTCCAGCTTGCTTCTTCTGACCATTTGCTTGGAAATTTGATTTCCAGCCTTCCACTCTGAGGTAGTGTCTGTCTTTGTCTCTGAGGTGTGTTTCCTGTAGGCAGCAGAATGCAGGGTCCTCATTGCGTATCCAGTTTTTAATCTATGTCTTTTTATTGGGGAGTTGAGACCATTGATGTTGGGACACATTAAGGAATAGAGATTATTGCTTCCTGTTATATTCATATTTGGATGTGAGGTTATGTTTGAGTGCTTTTCTTCTCTTTGTTTTGTTGCCAACACGATTTGTTTCTTCCTTTTTCTAGGGTGTAGCTTGCCTCCTTATGTTGGGCTTTACCATTTATCATCCTTTCTAGTGCTGGATTTGTAGAAATATATTGTGTAAATTTGGTTTTGTCATGGAATATCTTGGTTTCTCCATCTATGTTAATTGAGAGTTTTGCAGGATACAGTAACCTGGGCTGGCATTTATGTTCTCTTAGGGTCTGTATGACATCCGTCCAGGATCTTCTGGCTTTCATACACTCTGGCGAAAAGTCTAGTGTGATTCTGATAGGTCTGCCTTTATATGTTACTTGACTTTTTTCCCTTACTGCTTTTAATATTCTTTCTTTATTTTGTGCATTTGATGTTTTGACAATTATGTGACGGGAGGTGTTTCTTTTCTGGTCCAATCTATTTGGAGTTCTGTAGGCTTCCTGTATGTCTATGGGTATCTCTTTTTTTAGGTTAGGGAAGTTTTCTTCTATGATTTTGTTGAGGATATTTACTGGTCCTTTGAGCTGGGAGTCTTCACTCTTTTCTATACCTATTATCCTTAGGTTTGATCTTCTCATTGAGTTCTGGATTTCCTGTATGTTTTGGACCAATAGCTTTTTTTCTGCTTTACATGATCTTTGACAGTTGAGTCAATGATTTCTATGGAATCTTCTGCTCCTGAGATTCTCTCTTCTATCTCTTGTATTCTGCTGTTGATGCTTGTATCTACAGCTCCTTGTCTCTTCCTTTGCTTTTCTATATCCAGGGTTGTTTCCATGTGTTCTTTCTTTTTTTTTTTTTGTTTTGTAATACATTTATTTATTTAATTTTTATTAACTTGTGTATTTCTTATATACATTTCGAGTGTTATTCCCTTTCCCAGTTTCCGGGCAAACATCCCCCTCCCCCCTCCCCTTCCTTATGGGTGTTCCCCTCCAAACCCTCCCCCCATTGCCGCCCTCCCCCCATAGACTAGTTCACTGGGGGTTCAGTCTTAGCAGGACCCAGGGCTTCCCCTTCCACTGGTGCTCTTACTAGGATATTCATTGCTACCTATGGGGTCAGAGTCCAGGGTCAGTCCATGTATAGTCTTTAGGTAGTGGCTTAGTCCCTGGAAGCTCTGGTTGCTTGGCATTGTTGTACTTTTGGGGTCTCGAGCCCCTTCAAGCTCTTCCAGTTCTTTCTCTGATTCCTTCAATAGGGGACCTATTCTCAGTTCAGTGGTTTGCTGCTGGCATTCGCCTCTGTATTTGCTGTATTCTGGTTGTGTCTCTCAGGAGCGATCTACATCCGGCTCCTGTCGGTCTGCACTTCTTTGCTTCATCCATCTTGTCTAATTGGGTGGCTGTATATGTATGGGCCACATGTGGGGCAGGCTCTGAATGGGTGTTCCTTCAGTCTCTGTTTTAATCCTTGCCTCTCCCTTCCCTGCCAAGGGTATTCTTTTTCCTCATTTAAAGAAGGAGTGAAGCATTCACATTTTGATCATCCGTCTTGAGTTTCGTTTGTTCTAGGGATCTAGGGTAATTCAAGCATTTGGGCTAATAGCCACTTATCAATGAGTGCATACCATGTATGTCTTTCTGTGATTGGGTTAGCTCACACAGGATGATATTTTCCAGTTCCAACCATTTGCCTACGAATTTCATAAACTCATTGTTTTGATAGCTGAGTAATATTCCATTGTGTAGATGTACCACATTTTCTGTATCCATTCCTCTGTTGAAGGGCATCTGGGTTCTTTCCATTTTCTGGCTATTATAAATAAGGCTGCGATGAACATAGTGGAGCACGTGTCTTTTTTATATGTTGGGGCATCTTTTGGGTATATGCCCAAGAGTGGTATAGCTGGATCCTCAGGCAGTTCAATGTCCAATTTTCTGAGGAACCTCCAGACTGATTTCCAGAATGGTTTTACCAGTCTGCAATCCCACCAACAATGGAGGAGTGTTCCTCTTTCTCCACATCCTCTCCAGCATCTGCTGTCACCTGAGTTTTTGATCTTAGCCAATCGCACTGGTGTGAGGTGAAATCTCAGGGTTGTTTTGATTTGCATTTCCCTTATGACTAAAGATGTTGAACATTTCTTTAGGTGTTTCTCAGCCATTCGGCATTCCTCAGCTGTGAATTCTTTGTTTAGCTCTGAACCCCATTTTTTAATAGGGTTATTTGTTTCCCTGAGGTCTAACTTCTTGAGTTCTTTGTATATTTTGGATATAAGGCCTCTATCTGTTGTAGGATTGGTAAAGATCTTTTCCCACTCTGTTGGTTGCCGTTTTGTCCTAACCACAGTGTCTTTTGCCTTACAGAAGCTTTGCAGTTTTATGAGATCCCATTTGTCGATTCTTGATCTTAGAGCATAAGCCATTGGTGTTTTGTTCAGGAAATTTTTTCCAGTGCCCATGTGTTCCAGATGCTTCCCTAGTTTTTCTTCTATTAGTTTGAGTGTACCTGGTTTGATGTGGAGGTCCTTGATCCACTTGGACTTAAGCTTTGTACAGGGTGATAAGCATTGATTTATCTGCATTCTTCTACATGTTGCCCTCCAGTTGAACCAGCACCATTTGCTGAAAATGCTTTCTTTTTTCCATTGGATGGTTTTGGCTCCTTTGTCAAAAATCAAGTGACCATAGGTGTGTGGGTTCATTTCTGGGTCTTCAATTCTGTTCCATTGGTCTATCTGTCTGTCTCTGTACCAATACCATGCAGTTTTTATCACCTTTGCTCTGTAATACTGCTTGGTTCAGGGATAGTGATTCCCCCTGAAGTCCTTTTATTGTTGAGGATAGCTTTAGCTATCCTGGGTTGTTTGTTATTCCAGATGAATTTTCAAATTGTTCTGTCTAACTCTTTGAAGAATTGGATTGGTATTTTGATGGGGATTGCATTGAATCTGTAGATTGCTTTTGGTAAAATGGCCATTTTTACTATATTAATCCTGCCAATCCATGAGCATGGGAGATCTTTCCATCTTCTGAGGTCTTCTTCAATTTCTTTCCTCAGTGTCTTGAAGTTCTTATTGTACAGATCTTTTACTTGCTTGGTTAAAGTCACACCGAGGTACTTTATATTATTTGCGTCTATTATGAAGGGTGTCATTTCCCTAATTTCTTTCTCGGCTTGTTTCTCTTTTGTATAGAGGAAGGCAACTGATTTATTTGAGTTAATTTTATACCCAGCCACTTTGCTGAAGTTGTTTATCAGCTTTAGTAGTTCTCTGGTGCAACTTTTGGGATCACTTAAATATACTATCATGTCATCTGCAAATAGTGATATTTTGACCTCTTTTTTCCGATCTGTATCCCTTTGATCTCCTTTTGTTGTCTGATTGCTCTGGCTAGAACTTCAAGAACTATATTGAATAAGTAGGGAGAGAGTGGGCAGCCTTGTCTAGTCCCTGATTTTAGTGGGATTGCTTCAAGTTTCTCTCCATTTAGTTTAATGTTAGCAACTGGTTTGCTGTATATGGCTTTTACTATGTTTAGGTATGGGCCTTGAATTCCTATTCTTTCCAGGACTTTTATCATGAAGGGGTGTTGAATTTTGTCAAATGCTTTCTCAGCATCTAATGAAATGATCATGTGGTTCTGTTCTTTCAGTTTGTTTATATAATGGATCACGTTGATGGTTTTCCGTATATTAAACCGTCCCTGCATGCCTGGGATGAAGCCTACTTGATCATGGTGGATGATTGTTTCGATGTGCTCTTGAATTCGGTTTGCCAGAATTTTATTGAGTATTTTTGCGTCGATATTCATAAGGGAAATTGGTCTGAAGTTCTCTTTCTTTGTTGTGTCTTTGTGTGGTTTAGGTATTAGAGTAATTGTGGCTTCGTAGAAGGTATTCCTTAGTGCTCCACCTGTTTCAATTTTGTGGAATAGTTTGGATAATATTGGTATGAGGTCTTCTATGAAGGTTTGATAGAATGCTGCACTAAATCCGTCTGGACCTGGGCTGTTTTTGGTTGGGAGACCTTTAATGACTGCTTCTATTTCCTTAGGAGTTATGGGGTTGTTTAACTGGTTTATCTGTTCCTGATTTAACTTCGATACCTGGTATCTGTCTAGGAAATTGTCCATTTCCTGAAGATTTTCAAGTTTTGTGGAATATAAGTTTTTATACTAAGATCTGATGATTTTTTGAATTTCCTCTGAGTCTGTAGTTATGTCTCCCTTTTCATTTCTGATTTTGTTAATTTGTACGCACTCTCTGTGTCCTCTCGTTAGTCTGGCTAAGGGTTTATCTATCTTGTTGATTTTCTCAAAGAACCAACTTTTGTTTCTGTTGATTCTTTCTATGGTCCTTTTTGTTTCTACTTGGTTGATTTCAGCTCTGAGTTTGATTATTTCCTGCCTTCTACTCCTCCTGGGTGTATTTGCTTCTTTTTGTTCTAGAGCTTTTAGGTGTGCTGTCAAGCTGCTGACATATGCTCTTTCCTGTTTCTTTCTGCAGGCACTCAGCGCTATGAGTTTTCCTCTTAGCACAGCTTTCATTGTGTCCCATAAGTTTGAGTATGTTGTATCTTCATTTTCATTAAATTCTAAAAAGTTTTTAATTTCTTTCTTTATTTCTTCCTTGACCAGGTTATCATTGAGTAGAGCATTGTTCAATTTCCACGTACATGTGGGCATTCTTCCCTTATTGTTATTGAAGACCAGTTTTAGGCCGTGGTGGTCCGATAGCACGCATGGGATTATTTCTATCTTTCTGTACCTGTTGAGGCCCGTTTTTTGACCAATTACATGGTCAATTTTGGAGAAAGTACCATGAGGAGCTGAGAAGAAGGTATATCCTTTTGCTTTAGGATAGAATGTTCTATAAATATCCATTAAGTCCATTTGGCTCATGACTTCTCTTAGTCTGTCGACATCACTGTTTAATTTCTGTTTCCATGATCTGTCCATTGATGAGAGTGGGATGTTGAAATCTCCCACTATTATTGTGTGAGGTGCAATGTGTGTTTTGAGCTTTAGTAATGTTTCTTTTACGTATGTAGGTGCCCTTGTATTTGGGGCATAGATATTTAGGATTGAGAGTTCATCTTGGTGGATTTTTCCTTTGATGAATATGAAGTGTCCTTCCTTATCTTTTTTGATGACTTTTAGTTGGAAATTGATTTTATTTGATATTTGAATGGCTACTCCAGCTTGCTTCTTCTGACCATTTGCTTGGAAAGTTGTTTTCCAGCCTTTCACTCTGAGGTAGTGTCTGTCTTTGTCTCTGAGGTGTGTTTCCTGTAGGCAGCAGAATGCAGGGTCCTCGTTGCGTATCCAGTTTGTTAATCTATGTCTTTTTATTAGGGAGTTGAGGCCATTGATATTGAGAGATATTAAGGAATAGTGATTATTGTTTCCCTTTATATTCATATTTGGATGTGAGGTTTGTGTGCTTTCATTCTCTTTGTTTTGTTGCCAAGACGATTAGTTTCTTGCTTCTTCTAGGGTATAGCTTGCCTCCTTATGTTGGGCTTTACCATTTATTATCCTTTGTAGTGCTGGATTTGTAGAAAGATATTGTGTAAATTTGGTTTTGTCATGGAATATCTTGGTTTCTCCATCAATGTTAATTGAGAGTTTTGCTGGATACAGTAACCTGGGCTGGCATTTGTGTTCTCTTAGGGTCTCTATGACATCAGTCCAGGATCTTCTGGCCTTCATCGTTTCTGGCGAGAAGTCTGGTGTGATTCTGATAGGTCTCCCTTTATATGTTACTTGACCTTTTTCCCTTACTGCTTTTAATATTCTTTCTTTATTTTGTGCGTTTGGTGTTTTAACAATTATGTGACAGGAGGTGTGTCTTTTCTGGTCCAATCTATTTGGAGGTCTGTAGGCTTCTTTTATGTCTATGGGTATCTCTTTTTTTAGGTTAGGGAAGTTTTCTTCTATGATTTTGTTGAAGATATTTACTGGTCCTGTGAGCTGGGAGTCTTCACTCTCTTCTATACCTATTATCCTTAGGTTTGATCTTCTCATTGAGTCCTGGATTTCCTGTATGTTTTGGACCAGTAGCTTTTTCTGCTTTACATTATCTTTGACAGTTGAGTCAATGATTTCTATGGAATCTTCTGCTCCTGAGATTCTCTCTTCCATCTCTTGTATTCTGTTGGTGAAGCTTGTATCTACAGCTCCTTGTCTCTTCTTTTGGTTTTCTATATCCAGGGTTGTTTCCATGTGTTCTTTCTTGATTGCTTCTATTTCCATTTTTAATTCCTTCAACTGTTTGATTGTGTTTTCCTGGAATTCTTTCAGGGATTTTTGCGATTCCTCTCTGTAGGCTTCTACTTGTTTATTAATGTTTTCCTGTGTTTCCCTAAGTGTGTTCATGTCTTTCTTGAAGTCCTCCAGCATCATGATCAAATATGATTTTGAAACTAGATCTTGCTTTTCTGGTGTGTTTGGATATTCCATGTTTGTTTTTTTGGGAGAATTGGGCTCCGATGGTGCCATGTAGTGTTGGTTTCTGTTGCTTGGGTTCCTGCGCTTGCCTCTCGCCATCAGATTATCTCTAGTGTTACTTTGTTCTGCTATTTCTGACAGTGGCTAGACTGTCCTATAAGCCTGTGTGTCAGGAGTGCTGTAGACCTGTTTTCCTCTCTTTCAGTCAGTTATGGGGACAGAGTGTTCTGCTTTCGGGCGTGTAGTTTTTCCTCTCTACTGGTCTTCAGCTGTTCCTGTGGGCCTGTGTCTTGAGTTCACCAGGCAGCTTTCTTGCAGCAGAAAATTTGGTCTTACCTGTGGTCCCGAGGCTCAGGTTCGCTCGTGGGGTGCTGCCCAGGGGCTCTCTGCAGCGGCAGCAACCAGGAAGACCTGTGCCGCCCCTTCCGGGAGCTTCAGTGCACCAGGGTTCCAGATGGTCTTTGGCTTTTTCCTCTGGCGTCCGAGATGTGTGTGCAGGGAGCAGTCTCTTCTGGTTTCCCAGGCTTGTCTGCCTCTCTGAAGGTTTAGCTCTCCCTCCCATGGGATTTGGGTGCAGAGAACTGTTTATCTGGTCTGTTTCTTTCAGGTTCCGGAGGTGTCTCAGGCAGGTGTCCTGCCGCTCCTGGGCCCTCCCCCACGGGAGCCCAGTGGCCTTATACAGTTTCCTCTTGGGCCAGGGATGTGGGCAGGGGTGAGCAGTGTTGGTGGTCTCTTCCGCTCTGCAGCCTCAGGAGTGCCCACCTGACCAGGCGGTTGGGTCTCTCTCTCACCGTGTCTGGGAGCAGAGAGCTGCTGCGGGCCGGGATCCACGGGTGTGGGACCCCATGTGTTCTTTCTTGATTGCTTCTATTTCCATTTTTAATTCCTTCAACTGTTTGATTGTGTTTTCCTGGAATTCTTTCAGGGATTTTTGTGATTCCTCTCTATAGGCTTCTTTTTGCTTATGTATGTTTTCCTGGAGTTCTTTCAGGGATTTTTGTGATTCCTCTCTGTAGGCTTCTACTTGTTTATTTATGTTTTCCTGTGTTTCTCTAAGGGAGTTCTTCATGTCTTTCTTGAAGTCCTCCAGCATCATGATCAAATATTATTTTGAAACTAGATCTTGCTTTTCTGGTGTGTTTGGATATTCTTTGGTGAGAGAGTTGGGCTCCAATGATGCCATGTAATCTTGGTTTTGTTGCTTGTGTTCCTGCGCTTGCCTCTCGCCATCAGATTGCCTCTAATGTTATTTTGTTCTGCTATTTCTGACAGTGGCTAGACTGTCCTATAAGCCTGTGTGTTGAGTGCGGTAGACCTGTTTTCCTGTTTTCTTTCAGCCAGTTATGGGGACAGAGTGTTCTACTTTCGGGCGTTTAGTTTTTCCTATCTACAGGTCTTCAGCTTTTCCTGTGGGCATGTGTCTTGAGTTCACCAGGCAGGTCGCTTGGAGCTGGAAGGTTTGTCTTCCCTGTGGTCCCAAGGCTCAAGTTTGCTCATGGGGTGTTGCTTATCAGCTCTCCGTGGGGACAGCAACCAGGAAGATCTGCGCCACCCTTTCCTGGAGCTTCCATGCACCAGAGTTCCAGATGGCATTTGGTGTTTTCCTTTGGAGTCAGAGATGTGGGCAGAGTGTAGTCTCTTCTGGTTTCCCAGGTGTGTCTGCCTCTCTGAAGGTTTAGCTCTCCCTCCCACAGGATTTGGGTGCAGAGAACTGTTTATCTGGTCGGTCCCTTCAGGTTCCAGTGGTGTCTCAGACGCAGCAGATTTGCTGCTCCTGTGCCCTTATCCAAGTGAACCCAGAGGCCATATACAGTTTCCTCTTGGGCCAGGGATGTGGGCAGGGGTGGGCAGTGTTGGTGGTCTCTTCTGCTCTGCAGTCTCAGGAGTGCCCACCTTTCTCGGCGGTGAGCTCTCTCTCCCATGGGGTTTGGGAGCAGTGAGCTGGAGGCAGGGAGCGCGAGATTCAGCTACCCTCTTTTTATTGGAATTTTTCTTTTAGAATCTTCTGTGAGATTCATACATACACTTTTGAATTTGGTTTTGTCATAGAATATTTTGGTTTTTCCATCTACGTTGATTGAGAGTTTTGTTTGGTATAGGAAACTGGGCTGGGATTTATGTTCTCTTAGGGTATCCATGACCTCTGTCTAAGCTCTTCAGTCTTTCAGTGTTTCTGTCAAGAAGCCTGGTATAATTCTGATGGGTCTGCCTTTATATGTGACTTGCTTTTCCACTTGCAGTTTTTAATATTCTTTCTTTTTTTCTGTGTATTTCGTGTTTTAATTAGAATGTGATGAGAGGATTTTCTTTTCTGGTCCAGTATATTTTTTGTGCTATAGGCTTCTTGTATGTGTATGTCTATCTCATTTTTTAGGATGGGAAAGTTTTCTTCTTGATTTTGTTGAAGATGTTTTCAGGTCATTTGAACTGAGATTCTTTATTCTCCTCTCTTCCTATTATTCTTAGATTTCATCTTTTCATTGTGTACTCAATCCTGGATGTTTCTGGTTAGGAACTTTTTTTTATGTTTTTCTTCTCTTTTAAAATACATATTGTATGTGCATGAGTGTTTTGTCCACATGTTTGAGGGTACATCCTGTTTGTATGATCTTAGCTGGGATCAGAATCTGCAAATAAAATTGTGGATAGTTGTGAGATATTTGTGGATGCTGAGGACAGAATCCCTTTCTTTGCCAAGAGCTGTGAGTGCTCTTAACCCTGAGCCATCTCTCTAAACTGCTCCACTATCTTTTAATCCTAGTCACTTTATAAACCAAGTTATTCATGGAAAGTAAGGTAAATAATTTAATAGTCTATTAAGTGTATAAGCTGTGCTTATATTTGTGGAGAAATAAGTCTGGTCAACATAATGGATCAACAAAGCCTGATGAACTGAGTTCAAATCCATCAGCTCCACACAGTGGAAAAAAAGAAATAAGCCCTCTGAATATATGCTCCTGGAGTTCTTATGTCATTGCTTACTGAAAATAGCCTCAGTAAATAATGTCAAAGTTGATAAACATTGCAATGCCAGTGTGAACTTTAACATAAACTATATACTATATGACAGTACAGGATTTCTGACTTCAGTGAATGGGACATTCTTTGGCATGGTGCTTTTTGGGCAAAGTCTATGCATATGCAGAACATCAGATATAGGGATTTCTTTTGAATCTTGCTCTCAGCTTTGCTGTGACTATAAACTATTCAAAATATAATGGTTAAGGGATGCAAGACTTAAAATCATCCACACTGAAGACTTACTGAAAATTTTTACATGGCTCTTTTGAAAATTTAGAAAATTCCATCCAGATTCTAAAGAATATACAGCAATACACTTGCATACAACAGTTATTCTTATATTCTCCCACACATTTATATATATACATATGCATATATACATTTATTGTTCACACATGTATGCATTTAATATAAACACCAATGCACATATATATACTATTATCACACATATTATACATACATACATTTAAAATGTAATAAGATCTGTAACTCTACTTCTACATTTTTACTATATACCTAGTTATATGAGTATACATCTATAAGTTCATGTAATATATGTCTGTGTTTGTTTAGATACATAAATATACATTTAAGGTATACCTAATTATAAATATAAATACTTATATACATTTATGGCATAGCCATATATGTATATACATTATATTTATATGTAAGACACAACTGAATATGTATGTATGTATGTATACCTAAATTGAACATTTGAGATATACTTGTATATTAAGAAACATGAATGTACATATGTGTATTCATTCTAGGTACATGTTTATGAATGCATAAATATATGTTTATACATATTTCTATATGTTTGTATATTGATATATGTATATTTAAGACATACCCTGTGATCATTCATGCATGCACATTTAAGATGGACTTATGTATGTATTTAATGCATTTAAGCAAATCCACATAATTTTAAAGGCTTAATGTTTAATCTAAAGAAATGGAGAATAGTAGGACCTTGGTCTATGATGTCTTGATTGTATGAGTTATACACATCACTTTGATATTCATTGGCATAGATAAAATACTAGGCACATGTTCAAAACTCGGTTGGAAAAAACTTGTGTAAACGTTTCATAATGACATCAGCAGTAATAGTAAGAGATGATGGGCCCCACACACTCTAAGGAGCCCTCTTTAGAAAACCTGGGAAGGATGATGGTTACAAAATTAAAAGGAATACATTTTAGTGATATCTTCCTTTTTCTAGAAATTTATCCTACCTACAGAACTATGCAATTGCACTTCCATATTTTCCATACTCTTACTTTTCCATTGTCATATTACAGAGTGTATCCTAGCTTTGTTTGTACTGCCAGCATCTCCTTTGTAAATGACATTATCAAGGTTATTATTGAAGCTATTTGCAGAATGTTGAAAATTGTCAAACTGAGCAGAAGCAAACTGTTTGCTGCAAATAGCAGATGAAATATACTCATACATTATTAAAGCCACTTCATAAGCAATCCTTCCCAAGGAAATGAAAATGTTCTCAGACAGAGTATTAATTTGTCATGTGCACCAGGATGAAGCTAAAAAGAGTTGTTTTTAATAGCTATAACATTATTAGAATGTTTGTCTGTCCTCAGAAAGGGAATTTCTTTATACTTGCTTTACCATTTAAATGTGGTGTTACAGTATCTATGGGACTTATTGGCTTGGCATAAACGTTACTGCACAAACACATTTTAATCATTCAAGTGACCCTAAAAAGAAACAGAACAATAACAACAATAGCAAAATAACTGAAAACCAACAACATCAAACAAGGAAAAGGGTTGGTAGCTACAACTGGAAGTTACTAAGAAAGAAGTCAGAGACAGAAATATAATGTTTTGTGTAAATGGGCTTTTTGTGTTTATGTGCAGGTGTATAAGTGAGTTTATGTGACAAGACCAGAGAAAAAGCTCTAGTGTCATTACACAAGCACTACCCATTGATGATGATGATGATGATTGTTATTATTATTGTTATTATTAATCTTTAATTTTTTTTACAGACAGTCAGTATTCCACTTCTGGTCTACTCTCAGACAGTTTTTCCTCCCATTCCTTCTCCCCAGCCTCCACAAGGATGTCCCCCCAATCCTTCCAGGCCACCCCACATTCAAGTCTGACAAGAGTTAACTGCATCTTCTTTCACTGAGTCCAGTCCAAGGACTTCTCTGGCATGAATATATATATATATATACATATATATATATATATACATATATATATACATATGTGTGTGTGTGTGTGTGTGTGTGTGTGTGTGTGTGTGTGTGT
Source organism: Rattus norvegicus (assembly GCF_021556685.1). NCBI lineage: Eukaryota > Metazoa > Chordata > Mammalia > Rodentia > Muridae > Rattus > Rattus norvegicus. The sequence goes on from NC_141537.1 coordinate 5,792,594, forward strand.
GTGTGTGTGTAGAGGTTCTTTGCTCTTTATTCCACTGATTGCACCTTGCCCTAAAGCTGAAAGCTCATTTGACCCCTTGTAAGGTAAAGAATGTAGCTCCTGGGAAGTGAAAAAAGGGGAGATACTTAAAAACAGATTGTAATTTTTATTTCTAAGGGGATGCAAAAGGGGAAGAAGCCAATCAGACTATATGCTCTCTTAATTTCTAAATTGTTCTGCTCTCTTAATTTCTAAGTTACTGTACTCTGCTATCTCTTTTCATTCTTCCTCTTAAATGTGCTCTCTTGTAATACCTAATTTCATCATTCCTAGTTTTTTGCATGGTTTTTTAGGAGAATAGATGACATGGTTTTTCCAAACATCCATTTTTAAAACAAAAATTCACTAAAACTTCAAACAAATTTAAATCGTTATTCAAATAAGATGTTTACAACAGACATGCTTACTAGGCATTCATTATCTTTTAGTGACTCTATATTTTCATAGAGAGTCTAAAAGGTATATTTTATTTTGTCTCAATTAGCATTGAAGATTTGTATAGAAAGCCATGTCAATATTTTATCTTCTGTCCTTGTACCTACAATAAGTCATTCATTCAGTTTTATGACCTTTGATTGTTTTACAGCTCAAAGGAAAGCATTCGCAGTTATAAATGCCTGCTTTCTATCTCAGAAGCAAATGACTTATGACTTGTGAAGACTGGCAAATTTATAATTGTAGTTATTAGAGAGGGCTTTAATAGTAGTTCTATTATAAGGTCTTAATAGATTTGTCATTAGTGATTAAGAAATCACCTATTTGCCTGTATAGCATAATTATAAGACAGTATGTTTTCATTGGTCTGCAGAAAATCCGCACATGTAAGTTGGCTAATGCTCAGTGATTGCAATATTAATTTTATAAGGACAGGAAAGGCATAGCAGCTGCAGGAATCAATTCCATAGATTTGTTCACCAGGCCTTGCCTCCAGGGCTCATTCATTATAACTCCACTGCAAAATATCACAGGAATGTGACCTGCTAGCCTATACCCTTTTTTAGATGGCTCCCAACACTGTTCCTTTACTACACACTTGTCTTCTCCTGAACCTCACAATTATCCAACTGTAAGTTTCTTTAACACAGCTTGATGTTTTTGCAGTTCTCCACTAGTGTATGTGTCATTGTTTACCCTGTGCTTACTTAATACATTATGTGCATTAATGGTCATTCTACATTATATTTATTTCTAAAAAGAGAAATTCCTTGGAAAATAAGGAAAAGTTTCTTACTTCCTACTTTGCTTAAACACATTTCCTTTTGGGAGGAGTTTAGCCTTAACTGCCTGGACATTTGCAAAGGGTCAAAAGATTTACAACGAATGTTGAAATTTCAAATTGATATTTTGATAGTTGATGTCTAAGTGTAACAAAGATATGGAAATGGAGGGAAATATTGTATGTTAATGTAAAACTGCTGATTCAGAAGCAAATGTTGATCTGCCAGAATACAGGAGGGTTTTGCTTTGTTTGGTCCACATGTCCAGTATTGGGAAATAGATACAAATGAATTATACTATTTTCTATAGACACTGAAATTCTGCCAACTGACATCCTCTCTTCAAGGCAGATTCAGTTGTCACCAATGTCTGTATTAATTCCAATATTCATTATTTATAAAGATATCTCTTCTTTGGATTTTATTTGCATTGTTATGCCACTAGCTTCTTTATTTGTGAATAAAATAAATGATCTAATGCTTGGTGATTTAATTTTAACTTCAGTTTCACATAGTGACTTAATTTATTAATTAATAATGCAGTTCTGGCAATCAACTTCAATGAGCTTGCACAAGCAAAGCAGATGCTTGCTACTGTATCATATTTTCAGACCAATGTTAATACATGTGTATCTGCATGAGAATTATAGTTTTTTATCTTATACATTGAACCATATCTTTCGTTTTTTATCTTTATTAACTTGAGTATTTCTTATTTACATTTCGATTGTTATTCCCCTTCCCGGGTTCTGGGCCAACATCTCCCTAACCCCTCCTCTTCTCTTCCTCCCCCCATTACTGCCCTCCCTTCAACAATCACGTTCACTGGGGGTTCAGTCTTGGCAGGACCAAGGGCTTCTCCTTCCACTGGTGCTCTTACTAGGCTATTCATTGCTACCTATGAGGTTGGAGCCCAGGGTCAGTCCATGTACAGTCTTTGGGTAGTGGCTTAGTCTCTGGAAGCTCTGGTTGCTTGGCATTGATGTTCATATCGGGTCTCGAGCCCCTTCAAGCTCTTCCAGTCCTTTCTGTGATTCCTTCAACAGGGGTCCCGTTCTCAGTTCAGTGGTTTGCTGCTGGCATTCGCCTATGTATTTGCTGTATTCTGGCTGTGTCTCTCAGGAGAGATCTACATCCGGTTCCTGTCGGCCTACACTTCTTTGCTTCATCCATCTTGTCTAATTGGATGGCTGTATATGTATGGACCACATGTGTGGCAGGCTCTGAATGGGTGTTCCTTCTGCCTATGTTCTAAACATTGCCTCCTTATTCCCTGCCAAGGGTATTCTTGTTCCCCTTTTAAAGAAGGAGTAAAGCATTCACATTTTGGTGTTTCATGTGTTTCTTCTTGAGTTTCATGTGTTCTGAGCATCTAGGGTAATTCAAGCATTTGGGCTAATAGCCACTTATCAATGAGTGCATATCATGTGTGTTTTTCACTGATTGGGTTACCTCACTCAGGATGATATTTTCCAGTTCCAGCCATTTGCCTATGAATTTCATAAAGTCATTGTTTTTGATAGCTGGGTAATATTCCATTGTGTAGATGTACCACATTTTCTGTATCCATTCCTCTGTTGAAGGACATCTGGGTTCTTTCCAGCTTCAGGCTATTATAAATAAGGCTGCTATGAACATAGTGGAACACATGTCTTTGTTATATGTTGGGGCATCTTTTGAGTATATGCCCAAGAGAGGTATAGCTGGGTCCTCAGGTAATTCAATGTCAAATTTTCTGAGGAACGTCCTGATTGATTTCCAGAATGGTTGTACCAGTCTGCAATCCCACCAACAATGGAGGAGTATTCCTCTTTCTCCACATCCTCGCCAGCATTTACTGTCACCTGAATTTTTAATCTTAGCCAGAGAATTATAATTTTAACTTAAACAACTTACTATGCTGAAGACATAGCTCAGAGGTTTGAAATACTTAACCTACTGGTTTTAGAACAGACCTGAGTTTGATTCCGAATTTCTATGTCAAGTACCTCTCATCTTACTGTAACTTCAACTCCAGGGTACCTGACATTCTCTTTTGGCCTGTAAGGGAACCTGTTCACACTGGCTTATGTACACATTTGTGTACACACTATTGTACCTCCAGAAATCAATAGTATATTAAGATCTTTTAAAGCCTCCTGAAACTTCACCAAGTTTAAGTTTCAGGACCCTCTAAGCTACACATTTTCAACCTCACAGAATCCCAAGGGAAAAATCTTAATGTAAGCCTTTGTTGTTGGATGATTCCAGGGAAAATATAAAACATTGATTTCTGCTCTATTGTCCACACAAGTAACATTTAGTGTGTACTGTCATAGGAAACAGTTGATGGCAATAATTTAAATATTCATTTATTTATTTGTTTATTCGCTTGTTTATGTTTTCCTTTTTTAAAATTATTTATTTACATTTTTGAATTTCTATTTGATATTATTTACATTTCAAATATAGTATCCTTTCTTGGTTTCCTGTCCATAAACACCCTATCAAATTCCCCCTCACCCTTCTATGAGGGTGTTCCCCTTCACAACCACATACTCCTTCATGGCTCCCCACCCTGACATTCCCCTACACTGGAAGGTCCAGCATTGGCAGGACCAAGGGCTTCTCCTCCCATAGGTGCCCAAAAAGTTCATCCTTTGCTACATATGCAGCTGGGTCCATGGGTCTGTCCATGTGTACTCTTTGGATGGTGATTTAGTCCCTGGGAGATCTAATTGGTGGGTATTGTTGTTTTTATGTGGTTACAAGCCATTTCAGCACTTTCAAATTTTTTCTCTAAGTCCTCCAATGGGGACCATATTCTCAGTTCAAGGGTTTGTTGGTACCATTCGCCTCTGTATTTGTCATGCTCTGGCAGAGCCTCTAGAGAGACAGCTAGACAAGGCTCCTGTCTGCATGCATTTCTTGCATTCATCAATATTGTTTGGCTTTGGAGACTATATGTAGATGGGCTGGATCCCCATATGTGTGTGGGGGGGGATCACTGGATGGCCTTTCCTCAGTCTCTGCTCTAAACCTTTTCTCTGTATTTCCTCCAGTGAATATTTTTATTCCCCTTCCAAAAAGGACTGAAGCATCCACACTTTGGTAGTCCTTTTTCTGAGCTTCATGTGATCTGTGGATTGTATCTTGGGTAATCGGAGCTTTTGTGCTAATATTCACTTATCAGTGAGTACATACCATGTATGTTTCTCTGTGATTGGGTTACTTCACTCAGGACGATATTTTCTAGTTCCATCTACAGAATTAAAACAATGAAGTCATTGTTTTAATAACTGAGTAGTTTCTGTTGTGCAAATATACCACATTTTCTGTTTCCATTCCTCTGTTGAGGGAGATCTGGGTCCTTTACAGCTTCTGGCTATTATAAATAAGGCTGCTATGAATATAGTGAAGCATGTGTTCTTATTATATGTTGGAGCATCTTTTGGGTATATGCCACAAGTAGTACTATGCCCAATTTTCTGAGGAAGATCCAGACTGACTTCCAGAGTACCAGCTTCCAATCTCATCAACAATGGAGGAATGATCCTCTTTCTACATACCCTCACCAGCATCTGTTGTCACCTGAGTTTTGTTCCTAGCTAATTTGACTGGTATGAGGTGGAATCTCAGGGTTGTTTTGACTTGCATTTCCCTGATGACTAAGGATATTGGACATTTCTTTAGGTGCTTCTCAGCCATTCAATATTCCTGAGATGAGAATTCATTGTTTAGCTCTGTATCCCATTTTTAAAAATGGTTATTTGATTTTCTGGAGTCTAATTTCTTCAACTATTTGTATGTATTAGATATTAGCCCTCTATCAGATGTAGAATTTGTAAATATCTTTTCCAAATCGGTTGTTTGCCCTTTTGTCCTAATGACAGTATCCTTTCCCTTACAGAAACTTTGCAATTTTATGAGGTCACATTTGCTGATTTTTTATCTTAGATCACTGGTGTTCAGTTCAGGAAATTTTCCCCAGTGCCCATGTGTTCAAAGATCTTACCCAATTGTTATTGTCTTCATTTGAGTGTGTCTGCTTTTATGTGGAGTACCTTGATATATGTGGACTTATGCTTTGTACAGGGTGATAAGAATTGTTTGATTTGCATTCTTCTACATGCTGACCTCCAGTTGATCCAGCACCCTTTGCTGAAATGCTCTTTTTCCACTGGATGGTTTTAGTTCCTTTGTCAAAGATGAAATGACCATAGGTGGGTAGGTTAATTTATGGGTCTTCAATTCTTTCCCATTTATCTTCCTCCCTGTCTCTGTACCAATACCATACAGGTGTTATCAGTATTGATCTATAATCAAGTATTTATTAATTGTTTGTGTTGTAGGCTTATATGTAAAGACCAAGCAACTCCTTACCCATTTGTTATCTTAATTTCTTTCTTTTGAATCCACCCTGTTGTCCATCTTTCTCTATTTCAACACATGGAGACAGTATTGGTATCACCTCTGTCCATCTTAATATACTGAAGTAGAATTAATAAGATGGCACATTTGGAAAATGTAGAAAATATTTTAATAAATCCTGGAAGGAATTATTTTAGCTTTAGATGATTTATTTTCCCAGATACAGCACACACACACACACACACACACACACACACACACACACACACACACACACAGCCTTTTATCTTTTAATGTCTTAAATTATTACAATGTTTCATCTAGGCTGCTCTTGGCTCCAATCAGGTTGCCTTTTGCCCCGTGCTCTCTGGGCTGCTAGCGTATGATGAATTTCCACTCTTTCTCCTGTACATTCTTACTCTTGCATGGCTACTTCTTTCTCCCTCCTCCTTCCTTCTTGTGGTCCCAAGCCCAGAAAATCTAAATCCTCGCTATGTCTATTCTGCCCAAGCATGCAGACTATCTTTATTTACCAATCAGAATTAAATGAGGGTAGGATTCCTCAGGAGATATATATCTTGGATGCCAGTACTTAGTATTACAAAATAAAAAGAAACTTCAAAAATCCCCACTCTTAGTCTCATAAAAGACCCCTTCTCTCAGATGTAAATTGAATAAAATTATAACAATTATATAAATTATAAGGTATGACATACACGTATAAAATCCAATTCATCATATCTGATAATTTAGATAAAGTATTCTATCACAGTGGCTAAAATAGTTTAGAATTCTGTTATCTTAATCATGATTGATTTAAACTTGTATTTCATCCTTTCAAATCTCAAACATCTTTAATGCTAAACAACTTAAGATTCATTATGAAATAAAACAATTCCTTAACACCATCAGGTACTTGATAAGGAATTAAATATTACCTGAATATTCCAGCACCAGCATACTACTTTTTAAATTTAAACAATTGACAGAAACAACTGACTGGACAGTCTCCAGTATCCCTTATTATGTTAAAGCATATGTCTTTAGCCTCCTGGACCAGGACAACTGACAGATCTGAATTGAAGGAGGTATTATGAAGGACTAGCTTGCTCTGTCTTAGCAGAAATTAGCATTCAACTGTTGCATCTGTTTGTCCGTTTTGAACAGCATTCTGTCTGCAAATGAAATTAGGGCATTTCTTGTCCAGTAGCTAGCTTGCCACAATTCAAGCAACTTCATCTGGAGGTAATGATGATCATCTGCTTCTTTGAAGTGAATTGGGGTATCATCAAGAGTAGACATGTCTCATGAAGGAAATAATTTTAATTGACATATTATGTGATTCTCTGATGTTTTTAAGACCATCTATCTATGTAAAACATAAATTATTTGTTAAACAATAATTTTAGCTATTTAATATTCAATGTCCTTCAAAACACTTTTTTTGTAATTAACTAAATTAGAATCTAATGACCATGAGTTTTACTATCTACTAGCAACTTGCATTATTTAACCTTACTGAACAGTTTGCATTAGCAGTTATTAAAATGACTGGATCTAAGTCTTCTATTTCTAAATGAGTTGTATAGGTAGATATACATTCAATTCTGCATCACAATATAACAATTTATACCTTTATAAACATAAAGATTAAGGCTATAAAATTATTTAAGTTCAAATTAAATAATCCAACGCCATTTATCTAATTTCTATAGTATCACTTTATGTGCCCATTTTTCCCTTTCAACCCTTTACCCTTTACCTAAAAAGGGAAAAAAAGGAAAGAGAAGAAGAAAGACAGAAATCCCCAACATTAAGCTCTCTAGTTTCATATCATTCAAAATTACAACCATTTCCAAACTATCCCTTAAAATGACAATATATCTATAAAAATAATTAAAACCAGACACTCACAGTTAAGGGACTAGTGCACAATTTTCTATGATTTTTTTCCTGCTGAGTTGGGACAAAGAATTTTAAAAGGTAGAGAGGGCCAAGAATATTAGAAAAATCCTGATTAGACTTAAGAAAGCTAGATGTGTCATTGGTTGTTCAGTCTCTGTGTTTTGAGAAAGTTCAGGGCATAACTTTCAGGATGGATGGAGTATCAAAGGTCTTCAAGGAGTAACTGCCATTCCTGAAGCTGCTTTGGAAGCAATTCTCTGGGAACAGTATCAGGTGACAGAGAATCAGGCAGGGAGCTTGAACAACAAGTCATTTCAACACCTCTGAGGCTAATTCTTCTCAGGGTTGCATTGTTGCTGCTTCATTTTGTAATATATGAATCTTATTTTGAACCAATATTGAGTTCAAAATAATATTTATATGGATTGTACCAGGGGCACGGGTCAGTTAAAGATGAAATTCATTCCATGTGTGAGCAGGTGAAAGACATATCATTTTTATGAGTTAGTTTAATCAGTAGCCTAAATGTAATATATTTTCATTAATGACATATAAAGGATTGAATGATGAAGTTTAATGATTCTGTAACTGACAAGAATTTATTGGCTATATATAGCCAAAGTTTTGGCTAGAGATATTTTTTTATGTCTCAGCCATGTCCAAGGTTATTCATCAACAATTCATGTTATTTGTCTTGATTACTCTTCTTGAATTTTTTGTTACTGTTTGCAGCCTAGATCTTCAGAAGGTATTCCTCTATCATGTCTGATCCATATTACTTGGATGGATCCAAGAAAAGACTTTTCTTCTCTTTTGTTAACACAAATATAGAACCTCCCTCCCAAAATAGCACGTCCCTTTCCAGAAATCTTAAATCAATTGATTTCAATTCAGTCGCCTCTTAGTTGATAATTAAAACAACTTAAAACAATTGAAACAATTTAAAACAATTAATATTAATTGATAGTATTTGTTGAGATAGGGTTTCTCTCTATCTCCATGCCTTTCTTTCTTACATTTGAGAACAAAGGCCTGGGTTTATAATTGTTCTTCCCTGAATACTTAGAAACACTTAAAACAATTACCATTATTTCTCCCTTCAATCCTTAAAACCATTAAAGCAATTTTCATTTATTCTTCATTTCTATGGAGTTCAATGTCTTTTTTAATTTTTTTATTAGATATATTTCTTTACTTACATTTCAAATGTTATTCCTCTTTCCGGTTTCCTGTCCATAAGCTGCCATTCCCTCCGCTCCCACTCCCCCATACAGGTATTTCTCCCATACATCCCTCTTCCTGCCTCCCTCCATATTCCCCTGCACTAGAGGTCCAACCTTGACAAGATCAAGGGCTTCCCCTTCCACTGGTGCACCAACAAGTCTATCCTCTGCTACATATGGAGTTGGAGCCCTGGGTAAGTCCATGTACAGTCTTTCAGTAGTGGTTTAGTTCCTGGAAGTTCTGGTTGGTTTGCATTGTTTTTTTTACGTTGCGAGCTCCTTCAACTCTTTCAATATTTCCTCTAATTCCCCCCAAGGGGGGTCTGTTCTCAGTTCGGTGGTTTGCTCCTAGCATTGACCTCTTTATTGTATATGCTATGGATGTGTCTCTTAGGAGAGATCTATATTTGGCCCCTTTCAGCATGCATTTTTTAGCTTCATCAATCTTATCTAGTTTTGGTGGATATATATATATATATATATATATATATATATATATATATATATATATATATATATCGGCAGGCTCTGAATGGTCATTCTTTGAGTTGCTTCTCTAAACTGTGCTTCAATATCACCACCTATGGATATTTTTCCCCTTTTAAGAAGGACTGGGAGCATCAGATTTTGGTCATCCTTCTTCTTGAGCTTCTGTGGTATGTGGATTGAATCTTGGGTAATTCAAGCTTTTTGGCTAATATCCACTTATCAAGGAATGCATACCAAGTGTGTTTTTCCATGATTGAGTTACCTCACTCAGGATGATATTTTCTAGTTCACTCCATTTGCCTATGAATTTCATGAAGTTATTGTTTTTGATAGGTGGGTAGTACTCCAAAGTGTAGATGTACCACATTTTTTTAATCCATTCCTCTGTTGAAGGGCAACTGGGTTCTTTTCAGCTGCTGGCTATTAAGATTAGGCTGCTATGAACATAGTGTATCATGTGTATTTGTTGTATGTTGGGGGATATTTTAAGTATATGCTCAAGAGGGGTATAGCTGGGTCCTCAGGTACTAGAATGTTCAATTTTCTGAGGAACATCCAGACTGATTTCCAGAGTGGTTGTACCAGTCTTCAGTCCCACCAACAATGGAGGAGTGTTCCTCTTTCTCCACATCCTTGCCAGCATCTGCTGTCACCTGCATTTTTTTATCTTAGCCATTCTGACTGGTGTGAGGTACAATCAGGGTTATTTTGATTTGCATTTCCCTGATGACTAAGGATGTTGAACATTTCTCTAAAGAAGTGCTTTTTGTCCACTAGATAATCCTCAGCTGAGAATGTTTTGTTTAGCTCTGAACTACATTTTTAATAGGATTATTTGGCTCTCTGGATTCTAACTTCTTGAGTTCTTTGCATATTTTGGATATTAGCTCTTATATCAGATGTAGGATTTGTAAAGACCTTTTTCCAATATGTTGGTTGCCATTTTGTCCGAATTACTATGTCTTTTGCTTTACTGAAGCTTTGCAGTTTTATGAAGTCCCATTTATCGATTCTTGATCTTAAAGCATAAGCCATTGGTGTTTTGTTCAGGAAAATTTCCCCAGTACCCATGTGTTTGAGACTCTTCCGCACTTTTTCTTCTTTTAGTTTCAGTGTATCTGGTTTGATGTGGAGGTCCACTTGGACTTAAGCTTTGTACATGGTGATAAGAATGGACTGATTTGCATTCTTCTACATGCTGTCCTCCAGTTGAACCAGCACCATTTGTTGAAAATGTTATCTTTCTTCCATTGAATGGTTTTAGCTCCTTTGTCAAAGATCAACTGACCACAGGTATGTGAATTCATTTCTGGGACTTCAATTCTGTTCCACTGATCTATCTGCCTGTCTCTGTAACAATACCATAGAGTTTTTAAGACCATTGCTCTGTAATACTGCTTGAAGTAAGGGATGGTGATTTCCCCAGAAGTTGTTTTATTGTTTAGCATAGATTTGCTATATCCTTGGTTTTTCATTATTCCAAATGAATCTGCAAATTGCTTTTTCTATCCCTATAAAGAATTGAGTAGGAATTTTGATAAGGATTACATTGAATCTGTAGATTGCTTTTTGTAAAATGGCCATCTTTACTATATTAATCCTACCAATCCATGAGCATGGAAGATCTTTCCATATTCTGAAATCTTCTTCAATTTCTTTCTTCAGAAACTTGAAGTTCTTGTCATACAGATCTTTCACTTGCTTGGTTAAAGTCACACCAAGATATTTTATATTATTTGGGACTATTGTGAAGGGCGCCATTTCCTTAATTTCTTTCTCAGCCTGATTATCCTTTGGGTAGAGGAAGGCTACTGATTTGCTTGAGTTAATTTTGTACTCAGACACTTTGCTGAAGTTGTTTATCGGGTTAAAAAGTTCTATGGTGCAACTTTTGGGGTCACTTAAATACACTGTCATATCTTCTGCAAATAGTGATATTTTGATTTCTTCCCTTCCAATTTGTATCCATTTGACCTCCTTTCACTGCCTGATTGCTTTGTCTAGGACTTCGAGTATTATATTGAGTAAGTAGGGAGAGAGTGGGCAGCCTTGTGTAGTCCCTGATTTTAGTGGGATCGCTTCAAGTTTCTCTCCATTTAGTTTGATGTTAGGTACTGGTTTGCTGTATTGCTTTTACTATGTTTAGATATGGGCCTTGAATTCCTGATCTTTCCAGGACTTTTATCAAGATGGGGTGTTGAAATTTGTCAACTGCTTTCTCAGCATCTAATGAAATGATCACATGGTTCTTGTCTGTGAGTTTGTTTATATAGTGGATTACATTGATGGATTTTCATACATTTAACTATCAATGCATCCCTGGTATATGAAGACTGCTTGATCATGATATATGATTGTTTTGATGTGTAATTGGATTCGCTTTGCAAGAATTTTATTGAGTATTTTTGTGTCAATATTCATAGGGATAATTGGTCTGAAGTTCTCTTTCTTTGTTGGGTCTTTGTGGGGTTTTGATGTAAGAGTAATTGTGGCTTAATAGAAGTAATTTGGTAGTGCTATGTCTGTTTCAATTTTGAGGACTAGTTTTAATAACTGCTCCTATTTATTTAGGAATTATGAGGTGGTTTATTTTTTCCTGATTTAACTTTGGTACCTGGTATCTGTCTAGAACATTGTCCATTTCCTCCAGATTTTCCAGTTTTGTTGAATATAAACTTTTGTAGGAGGATCTGGTGATTTTTTTAATTTCTTCAGATTCTGTTGTTATGTCTCCCTTTTCATTTCCGATTTTGTTAATTTGGATACACTCTCTGTGATCTCTGGTTAGTCTGGCTAAGTGTTTATATCTTGTTGATTTTCTCAAAGAACCAGCTCCTGATTTTGTTGATTCTTTGTATAGTCCTTTTCATTTCTACTTGGTTGATTTCAGTCCTGAGTTTGATTATTTCCTGCCTTCTACTCCTCTTAGGTTTATTTATTTCTTTTTTGTTCTAGAGCTTTTAGGTGTGCTGTCAAGCTGCTGACATATGCTCCCTCTTGTTTCTTTTTGCAGGCACTCAGAGCTGAGTTTTCCTCTTATCTTAGCTTTCATTGTGTTCCATAAGTTTGGGAATATTGTATCTTCATTTTCATTAAATTCTAAGAAGTCTTTAGTTTCTTTCTATATTTCTTCCTTGACCAGGTTATCATTGAGTAGAATATTGTTCAACTTCCATGTATATGTGAGATTTCTGTCATTATTGTTGTTATTGAAGACCAGTCTTAGTGTGTGGTGATCTTATATGATGAATAGGATTATTTCTATCTTCCTATATCTGTTGATATAGGTTTGGAGAAGGTTCCATGAGGTACTGAGAAGAAGGTATATCCTTTTGATTTAGGATGGAATGTTCTATAAATTTCCATCTGGGTCATAACTTCTGTTAGTCTCTCTATGTCTCTGTTTAGTTTCTCTTTCCATGATCTGTCCATTGATTAGAGTGGGCTGTTGAAATCTACCATTATCATGTGAGATGCAATGTGTGGTTTGAGGTTTTTTTTGTTTTTTTTGTTTTTTTTTTTTTTTTATTAACTTGAGTATTTCTTATATACATTTCGAGTGTTATTCCCTTTCCCGGTTTCCGGGCAAACATTCCCCTCCCCCCTCCCCTTGCTTATGGGTGTTCCCCTCCCAACCCTCCCCCCATTGCTGCCCTCCCCCCATAGACTAGTTCACTGGGGGTTCAGTCTTAGCAGGACCCAGGGCTTCCCCTTCCACTGGTGCTCTTACTAGGATATTCATTGCTACCTATGGGGTCAGAGTCCAGGGTCAGTCCATGTATAGTCTTTAGGTAGTGGCTTAGTCCCTGGAAGCTCTGGTTGCTTGGCATTGTTGTACTTTTGGGGTCTCGAGCCCCTTCAAGCTCTTCCAGTTCATTCTCTGATTCCTTCAATAGAGGACCTATTCTCAGTTCAGTGGTTTGCTGCTGGCATTCGCCTCTGTATTTGCTGTATTCTGGCTGTGTCTCTCAGGAGCGATCTACATCCGGCTCCTGTCGGTCTGCACTTCTTTGCTTCATCCATCTTGTCTAATTGGGTGGCTGTATATGTATGGGCCACATGTGGGGCAGGCTCTGAATGGGTGTTCCTTAAGTCTCTGTTTTTTAATCTTTGCCTCTCCCTTCCCTGCCAAGGGTATTCTTTTTCCTCATTTAAAGAAGGAGTGAAGCATTAACATTTTGATCATCGTCGTGAGTTTCGTTTGTTCTAGGGATCTAGGGTAATTCAAGCATTTGGGCTAATAGCCACTTATCAATGAGTGCATACCATGTATGTCTTTCTGTGATTGGGTTAGCTCACTCAGGATGACATTTTCCAGTTCCAACCATTTGCCTACGAATTTCATAAACTCGTTGTTTTTGATAGCTGAGTAATATTCCATTGTGTAGATGTACCACATTTTCTGTATCCATTCCTCTGTTGAAGGGCATCTGGGTTCTTTCCAGTTTCTGGCTATTATAAATAAGGCTGCGATGAACATAGTGGAGCACGTGTCTCTTTTATATGTTGAGGCATCTTTTGGGTATATGCCCAAGAGAGGTATAGCTGGATCCTCAGGCAGTTCAATGTCCAATTTTCTGAGGAACCTCCAGACTGATTTTAGTTGGAAATTGATTTTATTTGATATTAGAATGGCTACTCCAGCTTGCTTCTTCTGACCATTTGCTTGGAAAGTTGTTTTCCAGCCTTTCACTCTGAGGTAGTGTCTGTCTTTGTCTCTGAGGTGTGTTTCCTGTAGGCAGCAGAATGCAGGGTCCTCGTTGTGTATCCAGTTTGTTAATCTATGTCTTTTTATTGGGGAGTTGAGGCCATTGATATTGAGAGATATTAAGGAATAGTGATTATTGCTTCCAGTTATATTCATATTTGGATGTGAGGTTATGTTTGTGTGCTTTCATTCTCTTTGTTTTGTTGCCAAGACGATTAGTTTCTTGCTTCTTCTAGGGTATAGCTTGCCTCCTTATGTTGGGCTTTACCATTTATTATCCTTTGTAGTGCTGGATTTGTGGAAAGATATTGTGTAAATTTGGTTTTGTCATGGAATATCTTGGTTTCTCCATCAATGTTAATTGAGAGTTTTGCTGGATACAGTAACCTGGGCTGGCATTTGTGTTCTCTTAGGGTCTGTATGACATCAGTCCAGGATCTTCTGGCCTTCATAGTTTCTGGCGAGAAGTCTGGTGTGATTCTGATAGGTCTCCCTTTATATGTTACTTGACCTTTTTCCCTTACTGCTTTTAATATTCTTTCTTTATTTTGTGCGTTTGGTGTTTTAACAATTATGTGACAGGAGGTGTGTCTTTTCTGGTCCAATCTATTTGGAGGTCTGTAGGCTTCTTTTATGTCTATGGGTATCTCTTTTTTTAGGTTAGGGAAGTTTTCTTCTATGATTTTGTTGAAGATATTTACTGGTCCTGTGAGCTGGGAGTCTTCACTCTCTTCTATACCTATTATCTTAGGTTTGATCTTCTCATTGAGTCCTGGATTTCCTGTATGTTTTGGACCAGTAGTGTTTTCCGCTTTACATTATCTTTGACAGTTGAGTCAATGATTTCTATGGAATCTTCTGCTCCTGAGATTCTCTCTTCCATCTCTTGTATTCTGTTGGTGAAGCTTGTATCTACAGCTCCTTGTCTCTTCTTTTGGTTTTCTATATCCAGGGTTGTTTCCATGTGTTCTTTCTTGATTGCTTCTATTTCCATTTTTAATTCCTTCAACTGTTTGATTGTGTTTTCCTGGAATTCTTTCAGGGATTTTTGCGATTCCTCTCTGTAGGCTTCTACTTGTTTATTAATGTTTTCCTGTGTTTCCCTAAGTGTGTTCATGTCTTTCTTGAAGTCCTCCAGCATCATGATCCAATATGATTTTGAAACTAGATCTTGCTTTTCTGGTGTGTTTGGATATTCCATGTTTGTTTTGGTGGGAGAATTGGGCTCCGATGATGGCATGTAGTCTTGGTTTCTGTTGCTTGGGTTCCTGCGCTTGCCTCTCGCCATCAGATTATCTCTAGTGTTACTTTGTTCTGCTATTTCTGACAGTGGCTAGACTGTCCTATAAGCCTGTGTGTCAGGAGTGCTGTAGACCTGTTTTCCTCTCTTTCAGTCAGTTATGGGGACAGAGTGTTCTGCTTTCGGGCATGTAGTTTTTCCTCTCTACAGGTCTTCAGCTGTTCCTGTGGGCCTGTGTCTTGAGTTCACCAGGCAGCTTTCTTGCAGGAGAAAATTTGGTCTTACCTGTGGTCCCGAGGCCCAGGTTCGCTCGTGGGGTGCTGCCCAGGGGCTCTCTGCAGCGGCAGCAACCAGGAAGACCTGTGCCGCCCCTTCCGGGAGCTTCAGTGCACCAGGGTTCCAGATGGTCTTTGGCTTTTTCCTCTGGCGTCCGAGATGTTTGTGCAGGGAGCAGTCTCTTCTGGTTTCCCAGGCTTGTCTGCCTCTCTGAAGGTTTAGCTCTCCCTCCCATGGGATTTGGGTGCAGAGAACTGTTTATCTGGTCTGTTTCTTTCAGGTTCTGGCGGTGTCTCAGGCAGGTGTCCTGCCGCTCCTGGGCCCTCCCCCACGGGAGCTCAGAGGCCTTATACAGTTTCCTCTTGGGCCAGGGATGTGGGCAGGGGTGAGCAGTGTTGGTGGTCTCTTCCGCTCTGCAGCCTCAGGAGTGCCCACCTGACCAGGCGGTTGGGTCTCTCTCTCACCGGGTCTGGGAGCAGAGAGCTGCTGCGGGCCGGGATCCGCGGGTGTGGGACTTCCGGTAAACACAGAACGTGCCCGGTCCTAGAGAAATTCTGCTTCCGTGTGTCCCAAGGTCACCAGGCAGCTTTTTTGCAGCAGAAAATTTGGTCTTACCTGTCGTCCCGAGGCTCAGGTTCGCTCGTGGGGTGCTGCCCAGGGGCTCTCTCGTGGTTTGAGTTTTAGTAAGGTTTCTTTTATGAATGTAAGTGCCCTTGTTATTTGGAGCACTGATATTTAGGATCGAGAGTTCATCTTGGTGGATTTTTCTTTTTATGAATATGAAGTGTCCTTCCTTATCTTTTTCAATGACTTTTGATTGAAAATCCATTTTTTTTTTTTGATATTAGAATGTCAACTCCAGCTTGTTTCTTCAGGCCATTTTCTTGGAAAGTTGTTTTCTAGTCATTTACTCTGAGGTAGTGTCTGTCTTTGTCTCTGAGTTGTGATTCCTGCATGCAGCAAAATACTGGGTCCTCTTTACATATCCAGTCTGTTAGACTATGTCTTTATTCTGGGTAATTGTGTCCATTGATGTTGAGAGATATTAAAGAATAGTGATTGTCGCTTCCTGTTATTTTCATTGTTAGAGGTGGAATTATGTTTGTCTCTCTTTTGGTTTCATTGCAAGGAAATTACAGTATATGGTGTAGTTTCTCTCCATGTTTTGGAGTTTTCCATCTATTATCCTTTCTAGGCCTGGATTTGTAGAAAGATATTGTGTACATTTGGTTTTGTCATGGAATATCTTGGTTTCTCCATCTGTGCTAATTGAGGGTTTTTCTGGATACAGTAACTTGGGCTGCCATTTGTGTTCTCTTAGGGTCTGTATGACATTGTACAGGATTTTCTCGCTTTCATGGTCCCTGGTGAGAAGTCAGGTGTAATTCTTATAGGTCTGCCTTTATATGTCATTTGACCTTTTTCCCTTAGTGCTTTTAATATTCTTTCTTTCTTTTGTGCATTTGGTGTTTTAACTATTATGTGACAGGAGGAATTTCTCTTCTGTTCCAATCTATTTGTAGTTCTGAAGGCTTCTTTTATGTTTATGGGTATCTCTATTTTTTGGTTAGGGAAGTTTTCTTCTATAATTTTGTTGAATATATGTACTGGCCAATTACATTGGGAGTCTTCACATTCTTCTATAACTGTTATCCTTAGGTTTGATCTTCTCATTGTGTCCTGGATTTCCTGGATGTTTTGGGCTAGGAGCTTTTTGTGTTTTACATTATTTTTGACAGTTGTATCGATGTTTTCTATGGTATCTTCTACCCTTGAGATTCTCTCTTCTATCTCTTGTATTCTGTTGGTGATGCTTGTATCTATGGCTCCTTGTTTCTTCCTTAGGCTTTCTATATCCAGGTTTGTCTCCCTTTGTGCTTTCTTTATTGTTTCTATTTCCATTTTCAATCCCTTCACCTCTTTGGTTGTGTTTTCCTGTAATTCTTTCAGTAATTTCTATGTTTCCTGTCTAAGGGCTTCCTCTTGTTTACTTGTACTTTTCGGCATTTCTCTAAGGGAGTTCTTTATGTCTTTCTTAAAGTCCTCCAACATTATCAAAAAATGTGATTTCAAATCTAAATCTTGCTTTTTTGGTGTGTTTGGATATCCAGTATTTTCTTTGGTGGGAGTACTGGGCTCTGATGATGCCAAATAATTTTGGTTTCTGTTGCTTAGGTTCCTGTGCTTGGCTCTAGCCATTGGTTTGTCTCTAGTGTTTGCTTGTCTTGCTGTTTCTGAAAGTGACTTGACACATACATCTTATTAATGGTGAAAAGGGGGCTGTGTAGTTTTGGGAAAGGGCATGGATATATCCAGGAAGGGAATAGATTATGAACTGTACACTTAGGCTACTGAGATGCCTCATATGCATGGGGAAGAATTCTGTGTTCTATACAGTGTGACTGACTACTTGCAATGATTTGGTTGGGGGTTTCCTGGTTGCATGCTTCAAACCAGGCACTTACTCCTGCTGTTTTAAGGATGAGATTCTAAGCTCAATATTGCAAATATCTGGGGTTTGGAAATGCTCAACCTCACCTGTTCCATGCTAATTTCATCTGGTGGCTGTGCCCTACATACACCTAGACATATGGCATTTGATGCTCTTACAGTTAACCCAGGTTCAATTCCTAGTACATATATGATGACCCAAAAATTTCTGTATCTCCAGTTTCGGGATTTCTGACACTGTTTTCTGATCATTAAGAACAATATGCATGCATGTGGCATACATACTTTCATAGTCATTGTTCTATTGCTGTGAAGGCACACCATGACCAGGGAAACTCCTATAAAATAAATCATTTGATTGGGGCTGCCTTACAGCTTCAGAGGTTTTGTCCATTATCATAGTGAGAAGAATGGTGGCACATAGGTAGGCATTGTAAAAATTATGAATTCTACACTGGGATCCACAGGCACCAAGGAAGAAAGACTTCGAGGTTAGCATGAATATTTTGAAACCTCAAAGCACACTCCCAATGAAAAATTTCTTTAAAAAGGCCATACCTCCTAATCGTACAAAATAAAGCTACTTTCTGGGGACCAAATACTCAAAAGAGTCTCTAAAGGCCATTCTTACTCAAAGCACCACACATGAAAATTTGTAGGCAAAACACATAAGCACATAAAATATAAATAAAGAATTTATGGCAAAAATATGTAAAAATGAATCAAAAACAGGAATTATGGTAAATAAACCATGCATTAAATAAATATAATAAAAAACTGCAAGTCTGCTTTATGTATAAACTATTTGTAAAGATAGCTCAGGCTTAAGCCATTGTTGTGCTCACAACAATTATGGCTCTCAAAAGTTCCTTTATACCAAGGCCTATCTATACTGCTCAGTTTAATCTACCATTTTCTCTGACTTAATCTTGGCTGAGCAATTTTAATAAACAAATATACACTCTCTATTCTTACAACTAAAGCTGATGGCATCTTATTTTTGGAATTATGCATTAAGTACATTATGAGATAATTAATTTTCTTAGAGATATGAAATATTGCCTTTCTGAAATGTCAGCATCACATTCTACATTAAGGCATCAGGACTAACTGACTTCTATCATCCTATTTCACTTTTGATTTGAAAGCACTTAACATGTCTAGGAGTAGAGACAATCCCCCATTTGTGGCATCTACAAAGCAATTTTTAGTTGTGAAATTATAATATTTACATTTTTAAGCTCTATGGATGACATGATCACTGTCATTGGAACACAGAATGCCACACTTATTACAAAGAATTCTTGGTCCATATTATATGAGTTGTACTATCAAGAAGAAAGCAATGTAAGTTTAAGCAAAACTGCAGGAATTTGCTTCTTTTCTGACTCTATGTCAATTTCAGAGTTTCCATGTGTGAAAGTCTCTCCATCGAGGAACATGGTCAAAGGACAGTTCTCACAATATCACCTTTGTTTTTTCTTTTTTATTAACTTGAGTATTTCTTTTGTTTTTATTAACTTGAGTATTTCTTATATACATTTCGAGTGTTATTCCCTTTCCCGGTTTCCGGGCAAACACCACCCCTCCCCCTCCCCCTCCCCCTCCCCCTCCCCCTCTTTATGGGTGTTCCCATCCCCATCCTCCCTCCATTGCGCCCTCCCCCCAACAATCACGTTCACTGGGGGTTCAGTATAGCAGGACCAAGGGCTTCCCCTTCCACTGGTGACCTTATTAGAATATTCAATGCTACCTATGAGGTCAGAGTCCAGGGTCAGTCCATGTATAGTCTTTAGGTAGTGGCTTAGTCCCTGGAAGCCCTGGTTGCTTGGCATTGTTGTTCATAAGGGGTCTCGAGCTCCTTCAAGCTCTTCAGGTTCCTTCTCTGATTCCTTCAACGGGGGTCCCTTTCTCAGTTCAGTGGTTTGCTGCTGGCATTCGCCACAGTATTTGCTGTATTCTGGCTGTGTCTCTCAGGAGCGATCTACATCCGGCTCCTGTCGGTCTGCACTTCTTTGCTTCATCCATCTTGTCTAATTGGGTGGCTGTATATGTATGGGCCACATGTGGGGCAGGCTCTGAATGGGTGTTCCTTCAGTCTCTGTTTTAATCTTTGCCTCTCTCTTCCCTGCCAAGGGTATTCTTGTTCCCCTTTTAAAGAAGGAGTGAAGCATTCACATTTTAATCATCCATCTTGAGTTTCATTTGTTCTAGGCATCTAGGGTAATTCAAGCATTTGGGCTAATAGCCACTTATCAATGAGTGCATACCATGTATGTCTTTCTGTGATTGGGTTAGCTCACTCAGGATGATATTTTCCAGTTCCAACCATTTGCCTATGAATTTCATAAAGTCATTGTTTTTGATAGCTGAGTAATATTCCATTGTGTAGATGTACCACATTTTCTGTATCCATTCCTCTGTTGAAGGGCATCTGGGTTCTTTCCAGCTTCTGGCTATTATAAATAAGGCTGCGATGAACATAGTGGAGCACGTGTTTTTTTTATATGTTGGGGCATCTTTTGGGTATATGCCCAAGAGAGGTATAGCTGGATCCTCAGGCAGTTCAATGTCCAATATTCTGAGGAACCTCCAGACTGATTTCCAGAATGGTTGTACCAGTCTGCAACCCCACCAACAATGGAGGAGTGTTCCTCTTTCTCCACATCCAATCCAGCATTTGCTCTCACCTGCGTTGTTGATCTTAGCCATGCTCACTGGTGTGAGGTGAAATCTCAGGGTTGTTTTGATTTGCATTTCCCTTATGACTAAAGATGTTGAACATTTCTTTAGGTGTTTCTCAGCCATTCGGCATTCCTCAGCTGTGAATTCTTTGTTTAGCTCTGAACCCCATTTTTTAATAGGGTTATTTGTCTCACTGCGGTCTAACTTCTTGAGTTCTTTGTATATTTTGGATATAAGGCCTCTATCTGTTATAGGATTGGTAAAGATCTTTTCCCAATCTGTTGGTTGCCATTTTGTCCTAACCACAGTGTCCTTTGCCTTACAGAAGCTTTGCAGTTTTATGAGATCCCATTTGTTGATTCTTGATCTTAGAGCATAAGCCATTGGTGTTTTGTTCAGGAATTTTTTTCCAGTGCCTATGTGTTCCAGATGCTTCCCTAGTTTTTCTTCTATTAGTTTGAGTGTGTCTGGTTTGATGTGGAGGTCCTTGATCCACTTGGACTTAAGCTTTGTACAGGGTGATAAGCATGGATCTATCTGCATTCTTCTACATGTTGACCTCCAGTTGAAGCAGCACCATTTGATGAAAATGCTATCTTTTTTCCATTGGATGGTTTTGGCTCCTTTGTCAAAAATCAAGTGACCATAGGTGTGTGGGTTCATTTCTGGGTCTTCAATTCTATTCCATTGGTCTATCTGTCTGTCTCTGTACCAATACCATGCAGTTTTTATCACTATTGCCCTGTAATACTGCTTGAGTTCAGGGATAGTGATTCCCCCTGAAGTCCTTTTATTGTTGAGGATAGTTTTAGCTATCCTGGTTTTTTTGTTATTCCAGATGAATTTGCAAATAGTTCTGTCTAACTCTTTGAAGAATTGGATTGGTATTTTGATGGGGATTGCATTGAATCTGTAGATCGCTTTTGGTAAAATGGCCATTTTTACTATATTAATCCTGCCAATCCAAGAGCATGGGAGATCTTTCCATCTTCTGAGGTCTTCTTCAATTTCTTTCTTCAGGGTCTTGAAGTTCTTATTGTACAAATCTTTTACTTGCTGGTTAAAGTCACACCGAGGTACTTTATATTATTTGGGTCTATTATGAAGGGTGTCGTTTCCCTAATTTCTTTCTCGGCTTGTTTCTCTTTTGTGTAGAGGAAGGCAACTGATTTATTTGAGTTAATTTTATACCCAGCCACTTTGCTGAAGTTGTTTATCAGCTTTAGTAGTTCTCTGGTGGAACTTTTGGGATCACTTAAATATACTATCATATCATCTGCAAATAGTGATATTTTGACTTCTTCTTTTCTGATCTGTATCACCTTGACCTCCTTTTGTTGTCTGATTGCTCTGGCTAGAACTTCAAGAACTATATTGAATAAGTAGGGAGAGAGTGGGCAGCCTTGTCTAGTCCCTGATTTTAGTGGGATTGCTTCAAGTTTCTCTCCATTTAGTTTAATGTTAGCAACTGGTTTGCTGTATGTGGCTTTTACTATGTTTAGGTATGGGCCTTGAATTCCTATTCTTTCCAGGACTTTTATCATGAAGGGGTGTTGAATTTTGTCAAATGCTTTCTCAGAGTCTAATTAAATGATCATGTGGTTTTGTTCTTTCAGTTTGTTTATATAATGGATCATGTTGATGGTTTTCCGTATATTTAACCATCCCTGCATGCCTGGGATGAAGCCTACTTGATCATGGTGGATGATGGTTTTGATGTGCTCTTGGATTCGGTTTGCCAGAATTTTATTGAGTATTTTTGCATCGATATTCATAAGGGAAATTGGTCTGAAGTTCTCTTTCTTTGTTGGGTCTTTGTGTGGTTTAGGTATAAGAGTAATTGTGGCTTCATAGAAGGAATTCGGTAGTGCTCCATCTGTTTCAATTTTGTGGAATAGTTTGGATAATATTGGTATGAGGTCTTCTATGAAGGTCTGATAGAGTTCTGCACTAAACCCGTCTGGACCTGGGCTCTTTTTGGTTGGGAGACCTTTAATGACTGCTTCTAATTCCTTAGCAGTTATGGGGTTGTTTAACTGGTTTATCTGTTCCTGATTTAACTTCGGTACCTGGTATCTGTCTAGGAAATTGTCCATTTCCTGTAGATTTTCAAGTTTTGTTGAATATAGGTTTTTATAGTAAGATCTGATGATTTTTTGAATTTCCTCTGAATCTGTAGTTATGTCTCCCTTTTCATTTCTGATTTTGTAAATTTGGATACACTTTCTGTGTCCTCTCGTTAGTCTGGCTAAGGGTTTATCTATCTTGTTGATTTTCTCAAAGAACCAACTTTTGGTTCTGTTGATTCTTTCTATGGTCCTTTTTGTTTCTACTTGGTTGATTTCAGCTCTGAGTTTGATTATTTCCTGCCTTCTACTCCTCCTGGGTGTATTTGCTTCTTTTTGTTCTAGAGCTTTTAGGTGTGCTGTCAAGCTGCTGACATATGCTCTTTCCTGTTTCTTTCTGCAGGCACTCAGCGCTATGAGTTTTCCTCTTAGCACAGCTTTCATTGTGTCCCATAAATTTGGGTATGTTGTACCTTCATTTTCATTAAATTCTAAAAAGTTTTTAATTTCTTTCTTTATTTCTTCCTTGACCAGGTTATCATTGAGTAGACCATTGTTCAACTTCCACATATGTGTGGGCGTTCTTCCCTTATTGTTATTGAAGACTAGTTTTATGCCGCGGTGATCAGATAGCATGCATGGGATTATTTCTATCTTTCTGTACCTGTTGAGGCCCGTTTTTTGACCAATTATATGGTCAATTTTGGAGAAAGTACCATGAGGAGCTCAGAAGAATGTATATCCTTTTGCTTTAGGATAGAATGTTCTATAAATATCTCTTAAGTCCATTTGGCTCATGACTTCTGTTAGTCTGTCTATGTCTCTGTTTAATTTCTGTTTCTATGATCTGTCCATTGATGAGAGTGGGGTGTTGAAATCTCCTACTATTATTGTGTGAGGTGCAATGTGTGTTTTGAGCTTTAGTAAGGTTTCTTTTACGTATGTAGGTGCCCTTGTATTTGGGGCATAGATATTTAGGATTGAGAGTTCATCTTGGTGGATTTTTCCTTTGATGAATATGAAGTGTCCTTCCTTATCTTTTTTGAAGACTTTTATTTGAAAATTAATTTTATTTGATATTAGAATGGCTACTCCAGCTTGCTTCTTCCGACCATTTGCTTGGAAAGTTGTTTTCCAGCCTTTCACTCTGAGGTAGTGTCTGTCTTTGTCTCTGAGGTGTGTTTCCTGTAGGCAGCAGAATGCAGGGTCCTCGTTGCGTATCCAGTTTGTTAATCTATGTCTTTTTATTGGGGAGTTGAGGCCACTGATGTTGAGAGATATGAAGGAATAGTAATTATTGCTTCCTGTTATATTCATATTTGGATGTGAGGTTATGTTTCTGTGCTTTTCTTCTCTTTGTTTTGTTGCCAAGATGATTAGTTTCTTGCTTCTTCTAGGGTATAGCTTGCCTCCTTATGTTGGGCTTTACCATTTATTATCCTTTGTAGTGCTGGATTTGTAGAAAGATATTGTGTAAATTTGGTTTTGACATGGAATATCTTGGTTTCTTCATCTATGTTAATTGAGAGTTTTGCTGGATACAGTAACCTGGTCTGGCATTTTGTTCTCTTAGGGTCTGTATGACATCAGTCCAGGATCCTCTGGCCTTCATAGTTTCTGGCGAAAAGTCTGATGTGATTCTGATAGGTCTGCCTTTATATGTTATTTGACCTTTTTCACTTACTGCTTTTAATATTCTTTCTTTATTTTGTGCATTTGGTGTTTTGACAATTATGTGACGGGAGGTGTTTCTTTTCTGGTCCAATCTATTTGGAGTTCTGTAGGCTTCTTGTATGTCTATGGGTATCTCTTTTTTTAGGTTAGGGAAGTTTTCCTCTATGATTTTGTTGAAGATATTTACTGGACCTTTGAGCTGGGAGTCTTCACTCTCTTCAATACCTATTATCCTTAGGTTTGATCTTCTCATTGAGTCCTGGATTTCCTGTATGTTTTGGACCAGTAGCTTTTTCTGCTTTACATTATCTTTGACAGTTGAGTCAATGATTTCTATGGAATCTTCTGCTCCTGAGATTCTCTCTTCCATCTCTTGTATTCTGTTGGTGAAGCTTGTATCTACAGCTCCTTGTCTCTTCTTTTGGTTTTCTATATGCTGGGTTGTTTCCATGTGTTCTTTCTTGATTGCTTCTATTTCCATTTTTAATTCCTTCAACTGTTTGATTGTGTTTTCCTGGAATTCTTTCAGGCATTTTTGCGATTCCTCTCTGTAGGCTTCTACTTGTTCTGTAAGGGAGTTCTTCACGTCTTTCTTGAAGTCCTCCAGCATCATGATCAAATATGATTTTGAAACTAGATCTTGCTTTTCTGGTGTGTTTGGATATTCCATCATTTTTTTGATGGGAGAATTGGGCTCCGATGGTGCCATGTAGTCTTTGTTTCTGTTGCTTGGGTTCCTGCGCTTTCCTCTCACCATCATATTATCTCTAGTCTTACTTTGTTCTGCTATTTCTGACAGGGGCTAGACTGTCCTATAAGCCTGTGTGTCAGGAGTGCTGTAGACCTGTTTTCCTGTTTTCTTTCAGCCAGTTATGGGGACAGAGTGTTCTGCTTTCGGGCGTGTAGTTTTTCCTCTCTACAGGTCTTCAGCTGTTCCTGTGGGCCTGTGTCTTGAGTTCACCAGGCAGGTCTCTTGCAGCAGAAAAGTTGGTCTTACCTGTTGTCCCGAGGCTCAAGTTCGCTTGCGGGGTTCTGCCCACGAGCTTTCTGTGGCCGCAGCAACCAGGAAGATCTGCGCCACCGTTTCCGGGAGCTTCAGTGCACCAGGGTTCCAGATGGCGTTTGGTGTTTTCCTCTGGTGTCCCAGATGTGTGTGCAGAGTGCAGTCTCTTCTGGTTTCCCAGGCGTGTCTGCCTCTCTGAAGGTTTAGCTCTCCCTCCCCTAACTTGAGTATTTCTTATATACATTTCGAGTGTTATTCCCTTTCTCGGTTTCCGGGCAAACATCCCCCTCCCCCCTCCCCTTCTTTATGGGTGTTCCCCTCCCCATCCTCCCCTCCCTTGCTGCCCTCCCCCCAACAATCTAGTTCACTGGGGGTTCAGTCTTAGCAGGACCCAGGGCTTCCCCTTCCACTGGTGCTCTTACTAGGATATTCATTGCTACCTATGAGGTCAGAGTCCACTGAGGCATGATCTCTGCTGCCACTTGGTGCAAAAACTTAGTCTGAGGTTGCAGGGATCTGATGGCTGTGAAACTGATGGCTTCTCTCTCAATTCAGACCACTTTGAAATGAGGATTGGCAAGAGAATGGGAATAGTTCATTGGAAGGACTTAAAACAAAAGAAAAATAAAATAAAATAACCAGGAAAAGCAGAAAACAAATTATGACCCAATAATCATCTTTCATGTAACTTTAAGGTGGACAACTGTGAAACAGTTTCATGCCAAAAAATATCTTCAACTGCCTTTCTGCCCACCTGTACTTGGTAAGAAAATTAAGTGAAATGTTCTTTGTCACTTTGTCCATCCTAAAATAATAGATGGGTTATTATAGTCTCCCAGCTTTAGTATAAAACTTACCCAGTGTCCCTCACAAGCTGTATGTGTCTCTGGAGAAAGTTACATTCACTCTTAAGTACATGCTTGCACTATAATGAAATGTCTTTCAAACCATCCTAAACTGTCTTAGAGTTCTCTGAGCTGATCATCTATCTACTCAGTCTCATCTGCCTTCTCTCTGACCTTCTTACACTTCAGTCAAGCTTTCATTGTCTTAGTTTATTTTTTCTTATTGTTACAAAATACTGGAAAACTGAAATTTACAAAAAGAGAAAAGCTTTTTAAACCACAAAATTTAAAGGCAGCATCAAACTATCATGGCAGGGAAGGGATGGTGGTAGAAGTGTAAGGTAACTGGTCAGAATGTGTCCACAGCTAAGAAACAGAAAAATGATTCTGATGCTCGGATAACTTTCTCCTTTTTATTAAATCCAGAATTCAGTCTCTGGTCTTCAAAATGAGTCTTTCTTCCACAGTAACATTACTGAAAATACCTTCATAGTGTGTTTCTATAGTTATCCTAAATCAAGTTGAAAATGAAAATGAGCCATCCCAGTTACTAGCGCCTCCTTCATTACAGTTGATACAGTTCCCTGAAAGGCATGTTTTCCCATGCCCTATTTTCTCCAGTGAGAACTGAATGATTGTACAGTCAAGTGCTGTTGTATTGAGGCCCAGGTACCTGAGACTTAAACGAACAGATGTCATAAAATGAAAAATGTGGCTTCTACTCCATGGAGGGGAACAGGTATGGCACTATCATGAACCATAAAAAATTTCAAATAAGACCTCACTTAGATAATTGGAGTATCTGTGCATTGTAGCAAGTAGTATTTAGATGAGTCTCTGATTAGGAGAAAAACAACATTCTTATGTTTACAAAGTCATCTGAAAGACTTTACTTTCTACATGAGCTCTAAAGTCACTTCTGATCTCAAAACATTCTGCCTTCACTGTGACTAAATCTTCCTTTAAAATTATTTTTGGTTTACCGGGAGTCCCACACTCGTGGATCCCGGCCCGCAGCAGCTCTCTGCTCCCAGACCCAGTGGGAGAGAGACCTCACCGCCAGGTCAGGTGGGCACTACTGAGGCTGCAGAGCGGAAGAGACCACCAACACTGCCCACCACTGCCCACATCCCTGACCCAAGAGGAAACTGTATAAGGCCTCTGGGTTCCCGTGGGGGAGGGCCCAGGAGCGGCAGGACCCCTGCGCATTAGAAACCAACGGAACCTGAAGGAACAGACCGGATAAACAGTTCTCTGCACCCAAATCCCATGGGAGGGAGAGCTAAACCTTCAGAGAGGCAGACATGCCTGGGAAACCAGAAGAGACTGCACTCTGCACTCACCTCCGGACGCCAGAGGAAAACACCAAATGCCATCTGGAACCCTGGTGCACTGAAGCTCCCAGAAACGGAGGCGCAGATCTTCCTGGTTGCTGCCACCACAGAGAGCTCGTGGGCAGAACCCCGCAAGCGAACTTGAGCCTCGGGACCACAGGTAAGACCAACTTTTCTGCTGCAAGAGACCTGCCTGGTGAACTCAAGACACAGGCCCACAGGAACAGCTGAAGACCTGTAGAGAGGAAAAACTACACGCCCGAAAGCAGAACACTCTGTCCCCATAACTGGCTGAAAGAAAACAGGAAAACAGGTCTACAGCACTCCTGACACACAGGCTTATAGGACAGTCTAGCCCCTGTCAGAAATAGCAGAACAAAGTAACACTAGAGATAGTATGATGGCGAGAGGCAAGCGCAGGAACCCAAGCAACAGAAACCAAGACTACATGGCACCATTGGAGCCCAATTCTCCCATCAAAACAAAGATGGAATATCCAAACACACCAGAAAAGCAAGATCTAGTTTCAAAATCATATTTGATCATGATGCTGGAGGACTTCAAGAAAGACGTGAAGAACTCCCTTAGAGAAACACAGGAAAACATTAATAAACAAGTAGAAGCCTACAGAGAAGAATCGCAAAAATGCTTGAAAGAATTCCAGGAAAACATAAATAAACAAGTAGAAGCCCATAGAGAGGAGTCACAAAAATCCCTGAAAGAATTCCAGGAAAACTGCATTGTATTGGTACAGAGACAGACAGATAGACCAATGGAATAGAGTTGAAGACGCAGAAATGAACCCACACACCTATGGTCACTTGATTTTTTACAAAGGAGCCAAAACCATCCAATGGAAAAAAGATAGCATTTTCAGCAAATGGTGCTGGTTCAACTGGAGGGCAACATGTAGAAGAATGCAGATCGATCCATGCTTATCACCCTGTACAAAGCTTAAGTCCAAGTGGATCAAGGACCTCCACATCAAACCAGACACACTCAAACTAATAGAAGAAAAACTAGGGAAGCATCTGGAACACATAGGCACTGGAAAAAATTTCCTGTACAAAACACCAATGGCTTATGCTCTAAGATCAAGAATTGACAAATGGGATCTCATAAAACTGCAAAGCTTCTGTAAGGCAAAGGACACTGTGGTTAGGACAAAATGGCAACCAACAGATTGGGAAAAGATCTTCACCAATCCTACAACACATAGAGGCCTTATATCCAAAATATACAAAGAACTCAAGAAGTTAGACCGCAGTGAGACAAATAACCCTATTAAAAATGGGGTTCAGAGCTAAACAAACAATTCACAGCTGAGGAATGCCGAATGGCTGAGAAACACCTAAAGAAATGTTCAACATCTTTAGTCATAAGGGAAATGCAAATCAAAACAACCCTGAGATTTCACCTCACACCAGTGAGAATGACTAAGATCAAAAACTCAGGTGACAGCAGATGCTGGCGAGGATGGAGAGAAAGAGGAACACTCCTCCATTGTTGGTGGGATTGCAGACTGGTACAACCATTCTGGAAATCAGTCTGGAGGTTCCCCAGAAAATTGGACATTGAACTGCCTGAGGATCCAGCTATACCTCTCTTGGGCATATACCCAAAAGATGCCCCAACATATAAAAAAGACACGTGCTCCACTATGTTCATCGCAGCCTTATTTATAATAGCCAGAAGCTGGAAAGAACCCAGATGCCCTTCAACAAAGGAATGGATACAGAAAATGTGGTACATCCACACAATGGAATATTACTCAGCTATCAAAAACAATGACTTTATGAAATTCGTAGGCAAATGGTTGGAACTGGAAAATATCATCCTGAGTGAGCTAACCCAATCACAGAAAGACATACATGGTATGCACTCATTGATAAGTGGCTGTTAGCCCAAATGCTTGAATTACCCTAGATGCCTAGAACAAATGAAACTCAAGACGGATGATCAAAATGTGAATGCTTCACTCTTTCTCTAAAAGGGGAACAAGAATACCCTTGGCAGGGAAGAGAGAGGCAAAGATTAAAACAGAGACTGAAGGAACACCCATTCAAAGCCTGCCCCACATGTGGCCCATACATATACAGCCACCCAATTAGACAAGATGGATGAAGCAAAGAAGTGCAGGCCGACAGGAGCTGGACGTAGATCGCTCCTGAGAGACACAGCCAGAACACAGCAAATACAGAGGCGAATGCCAGCAGCAAACCACTGAACTGAGAATAGGACCCCCATTGAAGGAATCAGAGAAAGAACTGGAAGAGCTTGAAGGGGCTCGAGACCCCATATGTACAACAATGCCAAGCAACCAGAGCTTCCAGGGACTAAGCCACTACCTAAAGACTATACATGGACTGACCCTGAACTCTGACAATGAATATCCTAGTAAGAGCACCAATGGAAGGGGAAGCCCTGGGTCCTGCTAAGACTGAACCCCCAGTGAACTAGACTGTTGGGGGGAGGGCGGCAATGGGGGAGGGTTGGGAGGAGAACACCCATAAGGAAGGGGAGGGGGGAGGGGGATGTTTGCCCGGAAACCAAAGAATTATTATTAAGTATTAAATAAATTTAAAAAAGAAAAAAAAAGAACTATACAAAGAATCAACAAAATTGGGAAAGGGAATAACAATCGAAATGTAAATAAGAAATACCCAATTTAATAAAGATGAAAAAAAAAAGAAAATATTGTGAAGCTTAAATCACACAATTTCACAATTTCAGACTGATTTCTTTTATGAGCATACACGCAAAAATACACAGTAAAATATTTATAAACAAAATCCAGGAACATATTGAAAGCATCATGATAAAGTAGGCTTAATCCCAGTGATGGTTTGAAACCTGAAAATCCATTAACATAATCCACTAAATAAACAAACTGAAAGAAAAATCACACTATCATCTCATTGCATGCTGCAAACTCTTCTAACAAAATACAGCACCCTTTCATCTTAAAAGTCTTATAATGATCAGGGATACAAGTTACATAACTCAACATGATCTGAGCAATATAGAGCACACCACCAGTCGATAAGGAATTAAATGGAGAGAAAATCAAAGCAATTCTCCAGGACAAGGCAAGACAAGCTTCTCTCTCTCTCTCTCTCTCTCTCTCTCTCTCTCTCTCTCTCTCTCTCTCTCTCTCTCTCTCCCTCCCTCCCTCCCTCCCTCCCTCTCTCTCTCTCTCTCCCCCCCCCTCTCTCTCCAATATAGAACTTGAAGTTCTAGCTAGAGCAAGAAGACAACTAAAGGATATCAATGGGATAGAAAATGAAATGAAGAGGTAACTGTATTGCCATTTGTGGATAATTCTACCAGAAAGCTCCAACAGCTGACCATAACTTTCAGCAAATCGGTTTGATACAAAATTAACTAAAGAAATCAGTAGGCCTCATTTAAATGATCAAAAAGCAAGCCAAGCAAAGAATTAGGGAAACAACACCCTTTACAATAGCCACAAATAGAAAATATCTTGGTGTAACTCTAACCAAGCAATTGAAAAATCTATGTGCCAAGAACGTTAAATTGCTGAAGAAAACAATTGATAAAGACATTAGAAGATGGAAATATCTTCCATGCTCATCTTAAAGGAGTACTTCTGAACTTCATGCTGAAAAAGAAAAAAACCTGAATAGCTAATCCTGAACACTAAAAGAATGACTAGAGATATCACCATTCCTGACCTCAAGCTGTACTACAGATCAATAGTAATAAAATTCATATGATATTGATAAAGAAACAGACATGTTGATCAGTGGCATCAAACTGAGTTTCCTGAAATAAACACACATACCTATGGACAACTTATATTTGACAAAGGCAAAACCATATAAAGGGGAGAAAAGCATCTTCAACAAATGGTGCTTATCTGACTGGATGTCTGAATGTAGAAGAATGCACATAGATATTTCAACTCATTGGTACAGGAAATTCCATCTTATACCTGTCACATTGCCTGAGACCAAAACTTCAAGTTAAAATGCATGCTGGCAAGGATGTGGTACATGGGGAACACTCCTGAATTGGTAGTGGGAGTACAAACTCCTGTAACTACTTTGGAAATCAATTTGGTGTTTTCTCAGAGAATTGAGAGTAGTTCTACCTATTTACCCCGTTATACCACTCCTGGGGTTTTCTCAAAAGATGCTCTAATATACCCTAGGCCACTGTTCAATTAAGTTCATAACAGCTTTATACATACTAGGCAGAAACTGGAAACAACCTAGAGTCCCTCAACTGAAGAAAGGATAAAGAAAATGTGGTCTATCTACACAATGGAATACAGTGAAGAACAAAGATAGCATGAATTTTTCAGGTGCATAGATGGAACTGGAGATTATCATCCTGAGGAAAGTTACTATGATCCAAAAGGACATCCATACTATGTATTCACTTGTAAGTGGATATTAACCATAAAATACAGGATAGCCATTTTACATTTCACAGACCTGAAGAAACTAAACAAGAAAGAAGGCCCAAGGGAGAATGCTTGAAGCTTACTCAGAAGGTGGTGGGAGTGGGGACAAAATAGTCGTATGAGTCAGGTGATGGGAGGGAATTGGATGGGAGAAGGTATGGGGAGAAAAATAAGGAGAAAATAATTTGGAAGCTTCTTTCCTTTCTTTCCTGATGCTGGATTTTAATAGAGTCATAAGGTGCTATATTTGTTGTTGTGAGGAAAGAGGTCTTAATGATCTTATTTAGCTCTGAACCCCAGAAGCTATAACACAAATGGAACCTAGGGAGATGGAACTCACTACATTAAATGGCATGACTGATGATAATAATAAATGATAAAACAACCTCTCTGCTTGGGTGTGAGGTCCACTCAATAATTGAAATATATACTAAGTATTGTAAATCCATTAAGATAAGGAGGGCTAGACATGCCTGAGATAGTTTGAGAAGAGAAGGTTCCTTAAAAGAATGGATCTAGCAGCATAAACAAGTTTGCATTTTTGTCAGTGTCTGGATAGCTCACATCTTTCAAATTGTCTGCAGCAAATGAATATTCCCACTCTCATACATGTCTGCCAACTCTTTGTTTGCCCTACTTACCTCATTTTTGCTTGAATTTTATGAAAGAATATTTTGTGCTTTCTAACTAAATCAAAGTTTATTAATTTGCTAATTTAATTTATTAATTAGTTTGTTATTCTCTTCTTTTGAGTACAATACTTTTTCGATGTTCCTTTAGACAAGTAAGAATTTATTGCTTTGGACTTCTGTCTTTCAGTGATAGGCTTAAAAAAGGCTTTGTGAGTTCCATTATACCTAATTCATATTCTTTATACACTCATTTTAATATCCATTATGTAGAAAGATAAAAATTTATTTCTGGTTCATAGTTAAGTGGTTCTTCTAGTGATGGCAAGTTAGTTTTCTTCTCTAGGAGACTGATATCGTAGAACCACCTATCATTTAACAGGTCTCTCTATGTAACTCTAGATTTCCTATTCTGCTGCTATTACTAATATGAAAATGAACAACCTCTCTCTGATTGGATGTGAGGTATACTCCATAATTCAAATATATATTTTGAACTTTGTTGAACAAGTGGCCTGGAATATAGTGGAGCACCTTTTGGGAAGTGTTATAAATCCACTAAGATAAGAATAATTGCTCTGCCAATTTCAATGAGATATTTCACTTATAGTTTTAATGTGATAATAATAATAGCGTCTTCATAACCATCTCATCAATACTGAGTGGAACATGGGAGGGATTCTGTTCCTTTAAAGAAATAACAAAAACAATTTTACTTCTCATCTTTGCAGCATTCAAATCAAGGTAACAATGGGTTTCTTCTTTTTTCCTCTTCTTTTTTCCTCTTCTTTTTTGTTTTCTTTTTTTTGTCGTCTTCTCCTTCTCCTCCTTCTCCTCCTTCTCCTTCTTCTCCTTCTCCTTCTCCTTCCCCTTCCTTTTCCTCTTCTTCTTCCTCTTCTTCCTTTTCTTCTTCCTCCTCCTCTTCCTCCTCTTCCTCCTCTTCTTCCTCTTCTTCTTCCTCATCTTCCTCCTCCTCTTCCTCTTCTTCTTTCACTTCCTCTCCTCCTCCTCTTTTTCTTCATCTCTGTTTATCTTTCTGTGTGTGAGAGATAAAGAGAGAGAATTCATAATTCATATGCCCACTTGTGCATGTGGAGGTCAGAGGTAGAGTGTATTTCTTTATCGTTCTCTGAGGTTTCTTTTTCTGTATTTGACAAAGGATGATTAACTCACACAATTTCCAAAGCTCACACTTTTGCTACATTATATGGCCAATGAGATCCAGGGATCTTCTTTTGTCCACTCTTTCAGCTTCAGTGTTACAGATGTACACAACCATGAGTAAATTTGAAGTAGATGTTACAGAAGCAAACCTGAGTCAGCATTTATTTTTCATACAAAACCATTTTCCCCATTTAGTGTTTTTTTTTTCCTCTTTCTTTTTGTTTGTTTGGTTGATTAGTTGGTTTTGTTTTACTGGAAGTACTAGGAACTGCATCTAGGTCTAAGTAGATATAGGTTCACTGTAGACAAAGTGTCCAATTGCAACTCAGTGCATGCTTTTCTTCAAATTCAAATACACTAGGCCAATTGAGTCTGGCATATTTGTTCTTTTGATGCTGCCATGGCAATACCACTTAGCGGATTGAAGCATTTCTTCTATGTAACAACCTCTCTATAACCTACAGACAGTAGAATATTTGATTGCACAGTATTGCATTCGTACAAGTATTGATACTTTATAAAGGAAAAACTTTTATGCATATTTTATTTCCTAAAAGCAAAAACAAACAAAAATACTAGCAACCTGACTAAGAATTAAAAGAGGAAAGAAGCATACATATGAAAGAAGCAAATGCACAAATCTAGTACATAACTCATGATACTCAATGAAAACTACATAAAACACTCAAGAATTTCCCTAAGTTGATATTGAAGTCATAGTTTATAGAATCTTGCATGTCCCATGACTATATAAATTAAAACATCTTGTGGGCCTAGGCTAAAACTTGATTACACATAGAACACACACAAACACACACACACACACACACACACACACACACACATGTATATAGATATATATGTATATATATAGATATATATTTTTATATAGAGAGAGGGGGGCCGCATTTCCTGTGCAGATACATACTCAGATAAACAAACAGATATATTAATTTGGGAAAAGAAAAATATTAATATGAAAAGAAAATCTGTTCATATTAAAGATATGTGGCAGTAAACTCTTATGAATTCTATGAATTCACCATCCTTAAAAGCAAGTTCGCTAAGAGTTGCTAGTAAAATTTCCATCTGCAACTTTGTTTGTAGCTTTGGCTTTTAGACTGGCTAATGTGAGAGCTTAGTATGTTGTCAGAATAATATGATTCTGTGCTCATAGAAGCTGGTATTTTTGGCTATATTAGTTTCACTTATGTAATTTTATTACCTTCTTAATTCAAATTTTTCAAAGATTCATTTTCTTTGCTTTATGTGTAACTATATGGCACTAAGTAAGTTTATGTGCACAGCATTTGTGCAAGAGGAGTCTACAAACATGAAAGAAGGGCATCAAATCCTCAGAAATTGGACTTGGCAGTTGGTTGTGCTGGAAAATGAACCCAAGTCCTCTAATGGCCCCCCGCCAACTAATCACTTTCAAGTACTGAGATTTTTCTTCAGCTCCTTGATCCAAATTTCTAAGTATAAACATTTTATTTTAATATGCTTGTAATGTACTTACTAGCCCGTGGAGGAGAGAAAAGGGTGATGAGTCCAGTGGTTCTGGAGTAACAGGCCATTGTGATTCAGAAAACTTGCATGATGGGAACTGAACTCAGGTCGTCTGCAAGGACAGTTAGCACTGATAACCCCTGAGCCATCTTTCATCTTCTGTCATACTTTTTTTTTAAGATCCAATATGCAGATTCTATCTTTTAAAATTTTAAAGTGACTATAATTGTTCATAATGAAGAATGAAGCTTAATCCTGAATTTTTAGTGTTCTTTGTATTATTTGTTCTTTGTATTACTAGGAATGCCTTCATTCTTTTTCGCTGGTAAGTTTTTACCTCTAACTGCTGGTGTGTGTGTGTGTGTGTGTGTGTGTGTGTGTGTGTGTGTGTGTTTTCATTCTGAGATTTACAGCCTGAATTGCACTTGTATCACGAAGTCAATTGTGCTAAGGTCTGGGGCTCTGTTGTATTGCTAGACAGTCACTGATGGCAGGCAGGTTAGCTTTTCCTCTAGGAATCCCTGGGCCTAGACATTATATATATATATATATATATATATATATATATATATATATATATATATATATATATATATATGATGCATTTATAACATAATATAAATATAATACATTTTAATAATCAGAAATGGATTTCAGCTTCCTTATTAGAAACAGATTGAATGAACTGTTCATTCATTTAAAAGCACTGGTTTGAGACACTGCCCGGACTTGAAAGGACTGATCAACAGATCACTGCACCCAAATCCCATAGGAGGGAGAGCTAAAACTTCAGAGGGGCAGACACGCCTGGGAAGCCAGAAGAGACTACACTCTGCCCACATTTCTGACTCCAGAGGAAAACACCTAATGCCATCTGGGACCCCGGTGCACAGGGACTCCAGGAAAAGGCAGCACAGGCCCTCCTGGTTGCCGCCCTCATGGAGAGCTCAAAAGCAGATCCCCCATGAGCAACTTGAGCCACGGGACCACAGGTAAGACCAACTTTTCTGCTCTAAGTGACCTGCCTGGTAGACTCAGGACACACAGAGGCAAAATTCCTCTGGGTCAAGACACTTCCGATTTTTAGCTGTAGCATGAACCTCACTGATCCTGGCTCACAGCTCCCTGCTCCCAAACCCCTTGGGAGAGAGAGCTCACCGCCAGACAGGTGGACACTCCTGAGACTGCAGAGCAGGAGAGACCACCAATACTGACCACCTCTGCCCACATCACTGGCCCAAGAGGAAACTGTATAGGGACTCTGGGAACCTGAATACAGGGGCACTGGAGTAGCAGGTCACCCACAGTCCAGACACTGCCCAGACCTGAAGGGCCAATCAACACCACTCTGCACCCAAATCCCATGAGAGGGAGAACTAAACCTTCAGAGGGTCAGACACGCCTGGGAGGCCAGAAGAGACTACACTCTGCCCACATATCTGACTCCAGAGGAAAACACCTAACACCATCTGGGACACAGGAGCATGGTGGCTCCCAGAAAAGACTGTGCAGGCCCTCCTGGCTGCCGCCCTCACGGAGACCTCAAAAGCAGCCCTGCATGAGCAATTTGAGCCATGGGACCACAGGTAAGATGAACTTTTCTACTCCAAGCAAACTGCCTGGTGGGCTCAGGACACAATCCCACAGGAACAGCAGAAGACCAGTAGGCAGGAAGACTACACGCCCGAAAGCAGAACACACTGTTGCCACAACTGGCTGAAAGAAAACAGGAAAACAGGTCTACAGCACTCCTGACACACAGGCCTATAGGAAGGTCTGGCCACAGTCAGAAATAGCAGAACAAG
This sequence comes from Rattus norvegicus, assembly GCF_021556685.1. Classification (NCBI taxonomy): domain Eukaryota; kingdom Metazoa; phylum Chordata; class Mammalia; order Rodentia; family Muridae; genus Rattus; species Rattus norvegicus. The sequence continues at coordinate 5,829,635 of NC_141537.1, forward strand.
GTAACACCAGAGACAACCTCATGGCAAGAGGCAAGCGCAGGAACCCAAGCAACAGAAACCAAGACTCCATGGCACCATCGGAGCCCAATTCTCCCACCAAAGCAAACACTAAATGTCCAAACACAGCAGAAAAGCAAGATCTAGATCTAAAATCACACTTGGTCATGATGCTGGAGGACTTCAAGAAAGACATGAAGAAATGCAGAGAAATGCATTAGAGAAATGCAGAAAAACAAATAAACAAGTAGAAGCCTATAGAGAGGAATCACAAAAATCCCTGAAAGAATTCCAGGAAAACACAATCAAACAGTTGAAGGAATTAAAAATGGAAATAGAAGAAAAAAGAAAGCACAAAGGGAAACAACCCTGGATATAAAAAACCAAAGGAAGAGACAAGGTAGCACAGATACAAGCATCACCAACAGAGTACAAGAGATAGAAGAGAGAAACTCAGGAGCAGGAGATTCCATAGAAATCACCAAAACAATGGTCAAAGAAAATGGAAAATGGAAAAAGCTACTGATCCAAAACATACAGGAAATCCAGGACTCAATGAGAAGATCAAACCTAAGGATAATAGGTATAGAAGAGAGTGAAGACTCACAGCTCAAAGGACCAGTAAATATCTTCAACAAAATCACAGAACAAAACTTGCCTAACCTAAAGTAAGAGATGCCCATAAACATACAAGAAGCCTACAGCACTCCAAATAGATTGGACCAGAAAAGAAACTCCTCCCGTCACATAATAGTCAAAACACCAAATGCACAAAATAAAGAAAGAATATTAAAAACAGTAAGGGAAAATGGTCAAATAACATATAAAGGCAGACCTATCAGAATCACACAGGACTTCTCACCAGAGACTATGAAAGCCAGAAGATCCTGGACAGATGTCATACCGACCCTAAGAGAACACAAATGCCAGCCCAGCTTACTGTATATCCTGCAAAACTCTCAATTAACACAGATGGAGAAACCAAGATATTCCATGACAAAACCAAATTTATTCCAGATGAATTTGGAACTTGTTCCAAATTCTGAAATCATTCCACTATCTGAAGAATGGGATTGGTATTTTCATCGGGATTGCATTGAATCAGTAGATCGATTTTGCTAAAATGGCCATTTTTACTATGTTAATCCTGTCAATCCATGAGCATGGGAGATCTTTCCATTTTCTGAGGTCTTCTTCAATTTCTTTCTTCAGAGGCTTGAAGTTCTTATCATACAGATCTTTTACTTGCTTGGTTGAAGTCACACCGAGGTATTTTATATTATTTGGGACTATTATGAAGGGTGTCACTTCCCTAATTTATTTCTCAGCTTGTTTCTCTTTTGTGTAGAGGAAGGCTACTGATTTACTTGAGTTAATTTTATACCCAGCCAGTTTGCTGAAGATGTTTATCAGGTTTAGTAGTTCTCTGGTGGATCTTTTGGGACCACTTAAATATACTATGCTTAAATTATTCAGGGATAAAATTTGACAATTCATTAGGCACTATTAACAGAAGAGTCTTTAGGGTAAGCTACTACGTACGAACATATTTAACTCTGTGCTTTAATAGGGAACATCTTTCTCAAACATACTGGGGCACATGATATACATTCTTAGAATGTTGATGTACTTACTGTGTCTTGATGTTAGGGGTGACAGTGGCCACCTTGTTTTGAAATCTCTCTGAACATCCTGTCAGACTAGAGGAGATTGAGACTTCCCTCAGACAGTGTGTATCAGGGATTGCATTGCTTGATCTTTTCAATTACAGAGCAACTACAATCCTTTGTTGCTCAGTTATACTGAGCTGGAGTTTACTTCCATAGTCATATCCCAGGAAGAAATTCTATTTCAAAATATTACCATCTATTGTTCTGTATGTGAAATATAAGTAAAAGAACAGTGAAGCATTTGATTACCTTTAATGATTAAAAAAATTAAAAAGTCAAATGAGACAGATATGAGGGGTAATGGAATGGGAAGCTGTTAGAGGAGGACCTGGGAAGGGGAATATCATTTGAATTGTAAATGAATTAAATAATTAATAAAAACAAAAATGTCCCACTAAAAATGTCTATTGAGTAGAAATGCTATTGTATCAAAACCAAAATAAATGTAAGTAAATTTTCAAAACATGTTGATATATTAAATATGCAAAATAAATTATCTTTTATAAATACGTGCAGGAAATACTGTCAGGTTAAAATTCTACAAACAAAACAAAATGAAATTCATGCGAGAGAACAAATTCAAAGGAATTTTGTTAGAGAAAGAATTGAAAGTATTATTTATATACTTTATGAATGAATTGGAAGTACACATCATCCAGTGTAACTGGGGGTGGGGGATAATGATAAAATAAACCATCCAGAAGTATATAAATAGAAATGTAATGTGTTGTGTAGCAGTTTTCCATAGATTGAACCCCACCCCCACCCCAGGAAGAATAGTGAGGCTCATGAGACTCAGGAAATAAGCTAACTTCCATGTCTAGGCAAACTGCAATATACAGATTCTCCTGTGTCACTCTAGAACATTATGGAAGCATCATACTGTGGGGAAAGAAACTGACCAGCAGAGCTGCTGACAGAAGACTCTCAGACTTGTGGAGCTTCCTACTTGTCTTTCTGTGAGTCCCAGGGCAGCAAGTTTCCTAAGTTGTCCCATCAACTGAAGGTGGAGGGCTTTTAAGTGAGTTTTCAGTGATACAGCTTCCTTTGTATCATCTTTACATCTGGAAATAATCCCAAGAAAGTTATGGGTTAACCAAGTTGGACTTTTATATAACCATTACTTTAAGCTGTTGTGTGTTCCAAAAGTGTGTGCCATGTTTCCTCAGATAAAGTAATACAAAACACTATAATGTTAAAATAATAAATTATAGACTCATGTAAGAACTGAAGATATATGGGGATCCCAAACCTCACAAATCCCTGCCCACAGCAGCTCACTGCTCCCAAACGCCTTGGGAGAGAGAGCACACCACCTGGACAGGTGAGCACTCCTGAGACTGCAGAGCGGAAGAGACCACCAACACTGGCCTCCCCTGCCCACATCCCTGGCCCAAGAGGAAACTGTATACGGTCTCTGGGTTTCTGTAGATAAGGGCACAGGAGCATCAGGTCCCCTGCGTGTGAGACGCTGCCAGAATCTGAAGGGACCGACCAGATAAACAGTTCTCTGCACCCAAATCCCATGGGAGGGAGAGCTAAACCTTCAGAGAGGCAGACACGCATGGGAAACCAGAAGAGACTACACTCAGCCCACATTACTGAGTCCAGAGGAAAACACCAAAAGCCATCTGGAACCCTGGTGAACGGACACACCCAGAAAGGGCAGTGCAGGTCCTCCTGGTTGCTGCCCCCATGGAGAGCTCATAAGCAACACCCCACGAGCAAACATGAGCCTTGGAACCATAGGTAAGACCAACCTTCCTGCTCCAAGTGACCTGCCTGGTGAACTTAGGACACAGGCCCACAGGAACAGCTGACGACCTGTAGATAGGAAAAACTACACGCCCGAAGGTAGAACACTCTGTTCCCATAAGTGACTGAAAGAAAACAGGAAAACAGGTCTACAGCACTCCTGACACACAGGCTTATAGGACAGTCTAGCCACTGTCAGAAATAGCAGAACAAAGTAACACCAGAGATAATCTGATGGCGAGAGGCAAGCGCAGGACCCCAAGCAACAGAAATTAAGACTACATGGCATCATCAGAGCTCAATTCTCCCACCAAAACAAACACAGAATATCCAAACACACCAGAGAAGCAGGACCTAGATTCAAAATCATATTTGATCATGATGCTGGAGGACTTCAAGAAAGATATGAAGAACTCCCTTAGAGAAACGCAGGAAAACATAAAAAAACAAGTAGAAGCCTACAGAGAGGAATCACAAGAATCACTGAAAGAATTCCAGGAAAACACAATCAAACAGTTGAAGGAATTAAAAATGGAAATAGAAGCAATCAAGAAAGAACACATGGAAACAACCCTGGGTATAGAAAACCAAAAGAAGAGGCAAGGAGATGTAGATACAAGTGTCATCAAAAGAATACAAGAGATGGAAGAGAGAATCTCAGGAGCAGAAGATTCCATAGAAATTATCGACTCAACTGTCAAAGATAATGAAAAGCAGAAAAAGCTACTGATCCAAAACATACAGGAAATCAAGGACTCAATGAGAAGATCAAACCTAAGGATAATAGGTATAGAAGAGAGTGAAGACTCACGGCTCAAAGGACCAGTAAATATCTTCAACAAAATCAGAGAACAAAACTTGCCTAACCTAAAGAAAGAGATACCCATAAACATACAAGAAGCCTACAGAACTCCAAATAGGTTGGACCAGAAAAGAAACTCCTCCCATCACATAATAGTCAAAACACCAAATGCACAAAATAAAGAAAGAATATTAAAAGCAGTAAGGGGAAAGGATCAAGTAACATATAAAGGCAGACCTACCAGAATCACACCAGACTTTTCGCCAGAGACTATGAAAGCCAGAAGATCCTGGACAGATGTCATACACACCCTAAGAGAACACAAATGCCAGCCCAGCTTACTGTATCCTGCAAAACTCTCAATTAACATAGATGGAGAAACCAAGATATTCCATGACAAAACCAAATTTACAAATATCTTTCAACAAATCCAGTGCTACAAAGGATAATAAATGGTAAAGCCCAACATAAGGAGTCAAGCTACACCATAGAAAAAGCAAGAAACTAATCGTCTTGGCAACAAAACAAAGAGAAGAAAATCACACAAACATAACTTCACACCCAAATATGAATATAACAGGAAACAATAATCACTATTCCTTAATATCTCTCAACATCACTGGTCTCAACTCCCCAATAAAAAGACATAGATTGACCCGAGGATCCCAGCCCGCAGCAGCTCTCTGCTCCCAGACCCGGTGAGAGAGAGACCCAACTGCCTGATCAGGTGGGCACTCCTGAGGCTGCAGAGCGGAAGAGACCACCAACTCTGCTCACCCCTGCCCACATCCCTGGCCCAAAAGGAAACTGTATAAGGCCTCTGGGCTCCCGTGGGGGAGGGCCCAGGAGCGGTAGGACCCCTGCCTGAGACACTGCCGGAACCTGAAAGAAACAGACCGGATAAACAATTCTCTGCACCCAAATCCCGTGGAAGGGAGAGCTAAAACTTCAGAAAGGCAGACAAGCCTGGGAAACCAGAAGAGACTGCTCCCTGCACACACATCTCGGACGCCAGAGGAAAAAGCCAAAGACCATCTGGAACCCTGGTGCACTGAAGCTCCCGGAAGGGGCGGCACAGGTCTTCCTGGTTGCTGCCGCTGCAGAGAGCCCCTGGGCAACACCCCACGAGCGAACCTGAGCCTCGGGACCACAGGTAAGACCAAATTTTCTGCGGAAAGAAAGCTGCCTGGTGACCTTAGGACACACGGAAGCAGAATTTCTCTAGGACCGGGCACGTTCTGTGTTTACCGGAAGTCCCACACCCGCGGATCCCGGCCCGCAGCAGCTCTCTGCTCCCAGACCCGGTGAGAGAGAGACCCAACCGCCTGGTCAGGTGGGCACTCCTGAGGCTGCAGAGCGGAAGAGACCACCAACTCTGCTCACCCCTGCCCACATCCCTGGCCCAAGAGGAAACTGCATAAGGCCTCTGGGCTCCCGTGGGGGAGGGCCCAGGAGCGGCAGGACCCCTGCCTGAGACACCGCCGGAACCTGAAAGAAACAGACCGGATAAACAGTTCTCTGCACCCAAATCCCGTGGGAGGGAGAGCTAAACCTTCAGAGAGGCAGACAAGCCTGGGAAACCAGAAGAGACTGCTCCCTGCACACACATCTCGGACGCCAGAGGAAAAACCAAAGACCATCTGGAACCCTGGTGCACTGAAGCTCCCGGAAGGGGCGGCACAGGTCTTCCTGGTTGCTGCCGCTGCAGAGAGCCCGTGGGCAGCACCCCACGAGCGAACTTGAGCCTCAGGACCACAGGTAAGGCCAACTTGTCTGCTGCAAGAAAGCTGCCTGGTGAACTCAAGACACAGGCCCACAGGAACAGCTGAAGACCTGTAGAGAGGAAAAACTACACGCCCGAAAGCAGAACACTCTGTCCTCATAACTGACTGAAAGAGAGGAAAACAGGTCTACAGCACTCCTGACACACAGGCTTATAGGACAGTCTAGCCACTGTCAGAAATAGCAGAACAAAGTAACACTAGAGATAATCTGATGGCGAGAGGCAAGCGCAGGAACCCAAGCAACAGAAACCAAGACTACATGGCACCATCGGAGCCCAATTCTCCCATCAAAACAAACATGGAATAGCCAAACACACCAGAAAAGCAAGATCTAGTTTCAAAATCATATTTGATCATGATGCTGGAGGACTTCAAGAAAGACATGAAGAACTCCCTTAGAGAACAAGTAGAAGCCTACAGAGAGGAATCGCAAAAATGCCTGAAAGAATCGCAAATATCCCTGAAAGAATTCCAGGAAAACATAAATAAAAAAGTAGAAGCCCATAGAGAGGAGACACAAAAATCCCTGAAAGAATTCCAGGAAAACATAAATAAACAAGTAGAAGCCCATAGAGAGGAGACACAAAAATCCCTGAAAGAATTCCAGGAAAACACAATCAAACAGTTGAAGGAATTAAAAATGGAAATAGAAGCAATCAAGAAAGAACACATAGAAACAACCCTGGATATAGAAAACCAAAAGAAGAGACAAGGAGCTGTAGATACAAGCTTCACCAACAGAATACAAGAGATGGAAGAGAGAATCTCAGGAGCAGAAGATTCCATAGAAATCATTGACTCAACTGTCAAAGATAATGTAAAGCGGAAAAAGCTACTGGTCCAAAACATACAGGAAATCCAGGACTCAATGAGAAGATCAAACCTAAGGATAATAGGTATAGAAGAGAGTGAAGACTCCCAGCTCAAAGGACCAGTAAATATCTTCAACAAAATCATAGAAGAAAACTTCCCTAACCTAAAAAAAGAGATACCCATAGGCATACAAGAAGCCTACAGAATTCCAAATAGATTGGACCAGAAAAGAAACACCTCCCGTCACATAATTGTCAAAACACCAAACACACAAAATAAAGAAAGAATATTAAAAGCAGTAAGGGAAAAAGGTCAAGTAACATATAAAGGGAGACCTATCAGAATCACACCAGACTTCTCGCCAGAAACTATGAAGGCCAGAAGATCCTGGACTGATGTCATACAGACCCTAAGAGAACACAAATGCCAGCCCAGGTTACTGTATCCAGCAAAACTCTCAATTAACATTGATGGAGAAACCAAGATATTCCATGACAAAACCAAATTTACACAATATCTTTCTACAAATACAGCACTACAAAGGATAATAAATGGTAAAGCCCAACATAAGGAGGCAAGCTATACCCTAGAAGAAGCAAGAAACTAATCGTCTTGGCAACAAAACAAAGAGAATGAAAGCACACAAACATAACCTCACATCCAAATATGAATATAAAGGGAAACAATAATCACTATTCCTTAATATCTCTCAATATCAATGGCCTCAACTCCCCAATAAAAAGACATAGATTAACAAACTGGATACGCAACGAGGACCCTGCATTCTGCTGCCTACAGGAAACACACCTCAGAGACAAAGACAGACACTACCTCAGACGGAAAGGCTGGAAAACAACTTTCCAAGCAAATGGTCAGAAGAAGCAAGCTGGAGTAGCCATTCTAATATCAAATAAAATCAATTTCCAACTAAAAGTCATCAAAAAAGATAAGGAAGGACACTTCATATTCATCAAAGGAAAAATCCACCAAGATGAACTCTCAATCCTAAATATCTATGCCCCAAATACAAGGGCACCTACATACGTAAAAGAAACCTTACTAAAGCTCAAAACACACATTGCACCTCACACAATAATAGTGGGAGATTTCAACACCCCACTCTCATCAGTGGACAGATCAGGGAAACAGAAATTAAACAGTGATGTCGACAGACTAAGAGAAGTCATGAGCCAAATGGACTTAACGGATATTTATAGAACATTCTATCCTAAAGCAAAAGGATATACCTTCTTCTAAGCTCCTCATGGTACTTTCTCCAAAATTGACCATATAATTGGTCAAAAAACGGGCCTCAACAGGTACAGAAAGATAGAAATAATCCCATGCGTGCTATCGGACCACCACGGCCTAAAACTGGTCTTCAATAACAGTAAGGGAAGAATGCCCACATATACGTGGAAATTGAACAATACTCTACTCAATGATAACCTGGTCAAGGAAGAAATAAAGAAAGAAATTAAAAACTTTTTAGAATTTAATAAAAAATGAAGATACAACATACTCAAACTTATGGGACACAACGAAAGCTGTGCTAAGAGGAAAACTCATAGCACTGAGTGCCTGCAGAAAGAAACAGGAAAGAGCATATGTCAGCAGCTTGACAGCACACCTAAAAGCTCTAGAACAAAAAGAAGCAAATACACCCAGGAGGAGTAGAAGGCAGGAAATAATCAAACTCAGAGCTGAAATCAACCAAGTAGAAACAAAAAGGACCATAGAAAGAATCAACAGAACCAAAAGTTGGTTCTTTGAGAAAATCAACAAGATAGATAAACCCTTAGCCAGACTAACGAGAGGACACAGAGAGTGCGTCCAAATTAACAAAATCAGAAATGAAAAGGGAGACATAACTACAGATTCAGAGGAAATTCAAAAAATCATCAGATCTTACTATAAAAACCTATATTCAACAAAATTTGAAAATCTTCAGGAAATGGACAATTTCCTAGACAGATACCAGGTATCGAAGTTAAATCAGGAACAGATAAACCAGTTAAACAACCCCATAACTCCTAAGGAAATAGAAGCAGTCATTAAAGGTCTCCCAACCAAAAAGAGCCCAGGTCCAGACGGGTTTAGTACAGAATTCTATCAAACCTTCATAGAAGACCTCATACCAATATTATCCAAACTATTCCACAAAATTGAAACAGATGGAGCCCTACCGAATTCCTTCTACAAAGCCACAATTACTCTTATACCTAAACCACACAAAGACACAACAAAGAAAGAGAACTTCAGACCAATTTCTCTTATGAATATCGACGCAAAAATACTCAATAAAATTATGGCAAACCGAATTAGAGGACATCAAAACAATCATCCACCATGATCAAGTAGGCTTCATCCCAGGCATGCAGGAATGGTTTAATATACAGAAAACCATCAACGTGATCCATTATATAAACAAACTGAAAGAACAGAACCACATGATCATTTCATTAGATGCTGAGAAAGCATTTGACAAAATTCAACACCCCTTCATGATAAAAGTCCTGGAAAGAATAGGAATTCAAGGCCCATACCTAAACATAGTAAAAGCCATATACAGCAAACCTGTTGCTAACATTAAACTAAATGGAGAGAAACTTGAAGCAATCCCACGAAAATCAGGGACTAGACAAGGCTGCCCACTCTCTCCCTACTTATTCAATATAGTTCTTGAAGTTCTAGCCAGAGAAATCAGACAACAAAAGGAGATCAAAGGGATACAGATCGGAAAAGAAGAGTTCAAAATATCACTATTTGCAGATGACATGATAGTATATTTAAGTGATCCCAAAAGTTCCACCAGAGAACTACTAAATCTGATAAACAACTTCAGCAAAGTGGCTGGGTATAAAATTAACTCAAATAAATCAGTTGCCTTCCTCTATACAAAAGAGAAACAAGCCGAGAAAGAAATTAGGGAAACGACACCCTTCATAATAGACCCAAATAATATAAAGTACCTCGGTGTGAATTTAACAAAGCAAGTAAAAGATCTGTACAATAAGAACTTCAAGACACTGAGGAAAGAAATTGACGAAGACCTCAGAAGATGGAAAGATCTCCCATGCTCATGGATTGGCAGGATTAATATAGTAAAAATGGCCATTTTACCAAAAGCAATCTACAGATTCAATGCAATCCCCATCAAAATACCAATCCAATTCTTCAAAGATTTGACAGAACAATTTGCAAATTCATCTGGAATAACAAAAAACCCAGGATAGCTAAAGCTATCCTCAACAATGAAAGGACTTCAGGGGGAATCACTATCCCTGAACTCAAGCAGTATTACAGAGCAATAGTGATAAAAACTGCATGGTATTGGTACAGAGACAGACAGATAGACCAATGGAATAGAATTGAAGACCCAGAAATGAACCCACACACCTATAGTCACTTGATTTTTGACAAAGGAGCCAAAACCATCCAATGGAAAAAAGATAGCATTTTCAGCAAATGGTGCTGGTTCAACTGGAGAGCAACATGTAGAAGAATGCAGATCGATCCATGCTTATCACCCTGTACAAAGCTTAAGTCCAAGTGGATCAAGGACCTCCACATCAAACCAGACACACTCAAACTAATAGAAGAAAAACTAGGGAAACATCTGGAACACATGGGCACTGGAAAAAATTTCCTGAATAAAACACCAATGGCTTATGCTCTAAGATCAAGAATCGACAAATGGGATCTCATAAAACTGCAAAGCTTCTGTAAGGCAAAGGACACTGTGGTTAGGACAAAACGGCAACCAACAGATTGGGAAAAGATCTTTACCAATCCTACAACAGATAGAGGCCTTATATCGAAAATATACAAAGAACTCAAGAAGTTAGACCGCAGGGAAACAAATAACCCTATTAAAAAATGGGGTTCAGAGCTAAACAAAGAATTCACAGCTGAGGAATGCCGAATGGCTGAGAAACACCTAAAGAAATGTTCAACATCTTTAGTCATAAGGGAAATGCAAATCAAAACAACCCTGAGATTTCACCTCACACCAGTGCGATTGGCTAAGATCAAAAACTCAGGTGACAGCAGATGCTGGCAAGGATGTGGAGAAAGAGGAACACTTCTCCATTGTTGGTGGGATTGCAGACTGGTAAAACCATTCTGGAAATCAGTCTGGAGGTTCCTCAGAAAATTGGACATTGAACTGCCTGAGGATCCAGCTATACCTCCCTTGGGCATATACCCAAAAGATGCCTCAACATATAAAAGAGACACGTGCTCCACTATGTTCATCGCAGCCTTATTTATAATAGCCAGAAAATGGAAAGAACCCAGATGCCCTTCAACAGAGGAATGGATACAGAAAATGTGGTACATCTACACAATGGAATATTACTCAGCTATCAAAAACAACGAGTTTATGAAATTCGTAGGCAAATGGTTGGAACTGGAAAATATCATCCTGAGTGAGCTAACCCAATCACAGAAAGACATACATGGTATGCCCTCATTGATAAGTGGCTATTAGCCCAAATGCTTGAATCACCCTAGATCCCTAGAACAAACGGAACTCAAGACGGATGATCAAAATGTGAATGCTTCACTCCTTCTTTAAATGAGGAAAAAGAATACCCTTGGCAGGGAAGGGAGAGGCAAAGATTAAAACAGAGACTTAAGGAACACCCATTTAGAGCCTGCCCCACATGTGGCCCATACATATACAGCCACCCAATTAGACAAGATGGATGAAGCAAAGAAGTGCAGACCGACAGGAGCCGGATGTAGATCTCTCCTGAGAGACACAGCCAGAATACAGCAAATACAGGGGCGAATGCCAGCAGCAAACCACTGAACTGAGAATAGGTCCTCTATTGAAGGAATCAGAGAAAAAACTGGAAGAGCTTGAAGGGGCTCGAGACCCCAAAAGTACAACAATGCCAAGCAACCAGAGCTTCCAGGGACTAAGCCACTACCTGAAGACTATACATGGACTGACCCTGGACTCTGACCTCATAGGTAGCAATGAATATCCTAGTAAGAGCACCAGTGGAAGGGGAAGCCCTGGGTCCTGCTAAGACTGAACCCCCAGTGAACTAGTCTATGGGGGGAGGGCGGCAATGGGGGGAGGGTTGGGAGGGGAACACCCATAAGGAAGGGAGGGGGGATGGGGATGTTTGCCCGGAAACCGGGAAAGGGAATAAAACTCGAAATGTATATAAGAAATACTCAAGTTAATAAAAAAAAATAATAAAATAAAAAAATAAAAAAATAAAAACAAAAACAAAAAAAAAAAAAAAAAAGGACTTCAGGGGGAATCACTATCCCTGAACTAGAGCAGTATTACAGAGTAATCGTGATAAAAACTGCATTGTATTGGTACAGAGACAGACAGATAGACAAATGGAACAGAATTGAAGACCCAGAAATGAACCCACACACCTATGGGCACTTGATTTTTGACAAAGGAGCCAAAACCATCCAATGGAAAAAAGATAGCATTTTCAGCAAATGATGCTGGATCAACTGGAGGTCAACATGTAGAAGAATGCAGATCTATCCATGCTTTCCCTGTACAAAGCTTAAGTCCAAGTGGATCAAGGACCTCCACATCAAATCAGATACACTCAAACTAATAGAAGAAAAAGTGGGGAAGCATCTCGAACACATGGGCACTGGAAAAAATTTCCTGAACAAAACACCAATGGCTTATGCTCTAAGGTCAAGAATCAACAAATGACATCTCATAAAACTGCAAACCTTCTGTAAGGCAAAGGACACTGTGGTTAGGACAAAATGGCAACCAATAGATTGGGAAAAGATCTTTACCAATCCTACAACAGATAGAGGCCTTATATCCAAAATATACAAAGAACTCAAGAAGTTAGACCGCAGGGAGACAAATAACCCTATTAAAAAATGGGGTTCAGGAAGTCCCACACCCGCGGATCCCGGCCCGCAGCAGCTCTCTGCTCCCAGACCCGGTGAGAGAGAGACCCAACCGCCTGGTCAGGTGGGCACTCCTGAGGCTGCAAAGCGGAAGAGACCACCAATACTGCTCACCTCTGCCCACATCTCTGGCCCAAGAGGAAACTGTATAAGGCCTCTGGGCTCCCGTGGGGGAGGGCCCAGGAGCGGTAGGACCCCTGCCTGAGACACCGCTCGAACCTGATAGAAACAGACCGGATAAACAATTCTCTGCACCCAAATCCCGTGGGAGGGAGAGCTAAACCTTCAGAGAGGCAGACAAGCCTGGGAAACCAGAAGAGACTGCTCCCTGCACACACATCTCGGACGCCAGAGGAAAAAGCCAAAGACCATCTGGAACCCTGGTGCACTGAAGCTCCCGGAAGGGGTGGCACAGGTCTTCCTGGTTGCTGCCGCTGCAGAGAGCCCGTGGGCAGCACAACACGAGCGAACCTGGGCCTCGGGACCACAGGTAAGACCAAATTTTCTGCTGCAAGAAAGCTGCCTGGTGAGCTTGGGACACACGGAAGCAGAATTTCTCTAGGACCGGGCACGTTCTGTGTTTACCGGAAGTCCCACACCCGCGGATCCCGGCCCGCAGCAGCTCTCTGTTCCCAGACCCGGTGAGAGAGAGACCCAACCGCCTGGTCAGGTGGGCACTCCTGAGGCTGCAGAGCGGAAGAGACCACCAACACTGCTCACCCCTGCCCACATCTCTGGCCCAAGAGGAAACTGTGTAAGGCCTCTGGGCTCCCGTGGGGGAGAGCCCAGGAGCAGCAGGACCCCTGCCTGAGACACCGCCCGAACCTGATAGAAACAGACCGGATAAACCGTTCTCTGCACCCAAATCCCGTGGGAGGGAGAGCTAAACCTTCAGAGAGGCAGACAAGCCTGGGAAACCAGAAGAGACTGTTCCCTGCACACACATCTCGGACGCCAGAGGAAAAAGCCAAAGACCATCTGGAACCCTGGTGCACTGAAGCTCCCGGAAGGGGCGGCACAGGTCTTCCTGGTTGCTGCCGCTGCAGAGAGCCCGTGGGCAGCACGCCACGATCGAACTTGAGCCTCAGGACCACAGGTAAGACCAACTTGTCTGCTACAAGAAAGCTGCCTGGTGAACTCAAGACACAGGCCCACAGGAACAGCTGAAGACCTGTAGAGGGGAAAAACTACACGCCCGAAAGCAGAACACTCTGTCCCCATAACTGACTGAAAGAGAGGAAAACAGGTCTACAGCACTCCTGACACACAGGATTATAGGACAGTCTAGCCACTGTCAGAAATAGCAGAACAAAGTAACACTAGAGATAATCTGATGGCGAGAGGCAAGCGCAGGAACCCAAGCAACAGAAACCAAGACTACATGGCACCATCGGAGCCCAATTCTCCCATCAAAACAAACATGGAATAGCCAAACACACCAGAAAAGCAAGATCTAGTTCCAAAATCATTTTTGATCATGATGCTGGAGGACTTCAAGAAAGACATGAAGAACTCCCTTAGAGAACAAGTAGAAGCCTACAGAGAGGAATCGCAAAAATGCCTGAAAGAATCGCACAAATCCCTGAAAGAATTCCAGGAAAACATAAATAAACAAGTAGAAGCCCATAGAGAGGAGACACAAAAATCCCTGAAAGAATTCCAGGAAAACACAATCAAACAGTTGAAGGAATTAAAAATGGAAATAGAAGCAATCAAGAAAGAACACATGGAACCAACCCTGGATATAGAAAACCAAAAGAAGAGACAAGGAGATGTAGATACAAGCTTCACCAACAGAATACAAGAGATGGAAGAGAGAATCTCAGGAGCAGAAGATTCCATAGAAATCATTGACTCAACTGTCAAAGATAATGTAAAGCGGAAAAAGCTACTGGTCCAAAACATACAGGAAATCCAGGACTCAATGAGAAGATCAAACCTAAGGATAATAGGCATAGAAGAGAGTGAAGACTCCCAGCTCAAAGGACCAGTAAATATCTTCAACAAAATCATAGAAGAAAACTTCCCTAACCTAAAAAAAGAGATACCCATAGACATACAAGAAGCCTACAGAACTCCAAATAGATTGGACCAGAAAAGAAACACCTCCCGTCACATAATTGTCAAAACACCAAACACACAAAATAAAGAAAGAATATTAAAAGCAGTAAGGGAAAAAGGTCAAGTAACATATAAAGGGAGACCTATCAGAATCACACCAGACTTCTCGCCAGAAACTATGAAGGCCAGAAGATCCTGGACTGATGTCATACAGACCCTAAGAGAACACAAATGCCAGCCCAGGTTACTGTATCCAGCAAAACTCTCAATGAACATTGATGGAGAAACCAAGATATTCCATGACAAAACCAAATTTACACAATATCTTTCTACAAATCCAGCACTACAAAGGATAATAAATGGTAAAGCCCAACATAAGGAGGCAAGATATACCCTAGCAGAAGCAAGAAACTAATCGTCTTGGCAACAAAACAAAGAGAATGAAAGCACACAAACATAACCTCACATCCAAATATGAATATAAAGGGAAACAATGATCACTATTCCTTAATATCTCTCAACATCAATGGCCTCAACTCCCCAATAAAAAGACATAGATTAACAAACTGGATATGCAACGAGGACCCTGCATTCTGCTGCCTACAGGAAACACACCTCAGAGACAAAGACAGACACTACCTCAGAGTCAAAGGCTGGAAAACAACTTTACAAGCAAATGGTCAGAAGAAGCAAGCTGGAGTAGCCATTCAAATATCAAATAAAATCAATTTCCAACTAAAAGTCATCAAAAAAGATAAGGAAGGACACTTCATATTCATCAAAGGAAAAATCCACCAAGATGAACTCTCAATCCTAAATATCTATGCCCCAAATACAAGGGCACCTACATACGTAACAGAAACCTTACTAAAGCTCAAAACACACATTGCACCTCACACAATAATAGTGGGAGATTTCAACACCCCACTCTCATCAGTGGACAGATCAGGGAAACAGAAATTAAACAGTGATGTCGACAGACTAAGAGAAGTCATGAGCCAAACGGACTTAACGGATATTTATAGAACATTCTATCCTAAAGCAAAAGGATATACCTTCTTCTCAGCTCCTCATGGTACTTTCTCCAAAATTGACCATATAATTGGTCAAAAAACGGGCCTCAACAGGTACAGAAAGATAGAAATAATCCCATGCGTGCTATAGGACCGCCACGGCCTAAAACTGGTCTTCAATAACAATAAGGGAAGAATGCCCACATATACGTGGAAATTGAACAATGCTCTACTCAATGATAACCTGGTCAAGGAAGAAATAAAGAAAGAAATTAAAAACTTTTTAGAATTTAATGAAAATGAAAATACAACATACCCAAACTTATGGGACACAATGAAAGCTGTGCTAAGAGGAAAACTCATAGCGCTGAATGCCTGCAGAAAGAAACAGGAAAGAGCATATGTCAGCAGCTTGACAGCACACCTAAAAGCTCTAGAACAAAAAGAAGCAAATACACCCAGGAGGAGTAGAAGGCAGGAAATAATCAAACTCAGAGCTAAAATCAACCAAGTAGAAACAAAAAGGACCATAGAAGGAATCAACAGAACCGAAAGTTGGTTCTTTGAGAAAATCAACAAGATAGATAAACCCATAGCCAGACTAACGAGAGGACACAGAGAGTGCGTCCAAATTAACAAAATCAGAAATGAAAAGGGAGACATAACTACAGATTCAGAGGAAATTCAAAAAATCATCAGATCTTACTATAAAAACCTATATTCAACAAAACTTGAAAATCTTCAGGAAATGGACAATTTCCTAGACAGATACCAGGTATCGAAGTTAAATCAGGAACAGATAAACCAGTTAAACAACCCCATAACTCCTAAGGAAATAGAAGCAGTCATTAAAGGTCTCCCAACCAAAAAGAGCCCAGGTCCAGACGGGTTTAGTGCAGAATTCTATCAAACCTTCATAGAAGACCTCATACCAATATTATCCAAACTATTCCACAAAATTGAAACAGATGGAGCACTACCGAATTCCTTCTACGAAGCCACAATTACTCTTATACCTAAACCACACAAAGACACAACAAAGAAAGAGAACTACAGACCAATTTCCCTTATGAATATCGACGCAAAAATACTCAATAAAATTCTGGCAAACCGAATTCAAGAGCACATCAAAACAATCATCCACCATGATCAAGTAGGCTTCATCCCAGGCATGCAGGGATGGTTTAATATACGGAAAACCATCAACGTGATCCATTATATAAACAAACTGAAAGAACAGAACCACATGATCATTTCATTAGATGCTGAGAAAGCATTTGACAAAATTCAACACCCCTTCATGATAAAAGTCCTGGAAAGAATAGGAATTCAAGGCCCATACCTAAACATAGTAAAAGCCATATACAGCAAACCAGTTGCTAACATTAAACTAAATGGAGAGAAACTTGAAGCAATCCCACTAAAATCAGGGACTAGACAAGGCTGCCCACTCTCTCCCTACTTATTCAATATAGTTCTTGAAGTTCTAGCCAGAGCAATCAGACAACAAAAGGAGATCAAGGGGATACAGATCGGAAAAGAAGAGTTCAAAATATCACTATTTGCAGATGACATGATAGTATATTTAAGTGATCCCAAAAGTTCCACCAGAGAACTACTAAATCTGATAAACAACTTCAGCAAAGTGGCTGGGTATAAAATTAACTCAAATAAATCAGTTGCCTTCCTCTATACAAAAGAGAAACAAGCCGAGAAAGAAATTAGGGAAACGACACCCTTCATAATAGACCCAAATAATATAAAGTACCTCGGTGTGACTTTAACCAAGCAAGTAAAAGATCTGTACAATAAGAACTTCAAGACACTGAGGAAAGAAATTGAAGAAGACCTCAGAAGATGGAAAGATCTCCCATGCTCATGGATTGGCAGGATTAATATAGTAAAAATGGCCATTTTACCAAAAGCAATCTACAGATTCAATACAATCCCCATCAAAATACCAATCCAATTCTTCAAAGAGTTAGACAGAACAATTTGCAAATTCATCTGGAATAACAAAAAACCCAGGATAGCTAAAGCTATCCTCAACAATGAAAGGACTTCAGGGGGAATCACTATCCCTGAACTCAAGCAGTATTACAGAGCAATAGTGATAAAAACTGCATGGTATTGGTACAGAGACAGACAGAGTAGACCAATGGAATAGAATTGAAGACCCAGAAATGAACCCACACACCTATGGTCACTTGATTTTTGACAAAGGAGCCAAAACCATCCAATGGAAAAAAGATAGCATTTTCAGCAAATGGTGCTGGTTCAACTGGAGGGCAACATGTAGAAGAATGCAGATAGATCCATGCTTATCACCCTGTACAAAGCTTAAGTCCAAGTGGATCAAGGACCTCCACATCAAACCAGACACACTCAAACTAATAGAAGAAAAACTAGGGAAGCATCTGGAACACATAGGCACTGGAAAAAAATTCCTGAACAAAACACCAATGGCTTATGCTCTAAGATCAAGAATCGACAAATGGGATCTCATAAAACTGCAAAGCTTCTGTAAGGCAAAGGACACTGTGGTTAGGACAAAACGGCAACCAACAGATTGGGAAAAGATCTATACCAATCCTACAACAGATAGAGGCCTTATATCCAAAATATACAAAGAACTCAAGAAGTTAGACCGCAGGGAAACAAATAACCCTATTAAAAAATGGGGTTCAGAGCTAAACAAAGAATTCACAGCTGAGGAATGCCGAATGGCTGAGAAACACCTAAAGAAATGTTCAACATCTTTAGTCATAAGGGAAATGCAAATCAAAACAACCCTGAGATTTCACCTCACACCAGTGCGATTGGCTAAGATCAAAAACTCAGGTGACAGCAGATGCTGGTGAGGATGTGGAGAAAGAGGAACACTTCTCCATTGTTGGTGGGATTGCAGACTGGTAAAACCATTCTGGAAATCAGTCTGGAGGTTCCTCAGAAAATTGGACATTGAACTGCCTGAGGATCCAGCTATACCTCTCTTGGGCATATACCCAAAAGATGCCTCAACATATAAAAGAGACACGTGCTCCACTATGTTCATCGCAGCCTTATTTATAATAGCCAGAAAATGGAAAGAACCCAGATGCCCTTCAACAGAGGAATGGATACAGAAAATGTGGTACATCTACACAATGGAATATTACTCAGCTATCAAAAACAACGAGTTTATGAAATCCGTAGGCAAATGGTTGGAACTGGAAAATATCATCCTGAGTGAGCTAACCCAATCACAGAAAGACATACATGGTATGCACTCATTGATAAGTGGCTATTAGCCCAAATGCTTGAATTACCCTAGATCCCTAGAACAAACGAAACTCAAGACGGATGATCAAAATGTGAATGCTTCACTCCTTCTTTAAATGAGGAAAAAGAATACCCTTGGCAGGGAAGGGAGAGGCAAAGATTAAAACAGAGACTGAAGGAACACCCATTCAGAGCCTGCCCCACATGTGGCCCATACATATACAGCCACCCAATTAGACAAGATGGATGAAGCAAAGAAGTGCAGACCGACAGGAGCCGGATGTAGATCGCTCCTGAGAGACACAGCCAGAATACAGCAAATACAGAGGCGAATGCCAGCAGCAAACCACTGAACTGAGAATAGGTCCCCTGTTGAAGGAATCAGAGAAAGAACTGGAAGAGCTTGAAGGGGCTCAAGACCCCAAAAGTACAACAATGCCAAGCAACCAGAGCTTCCAGGGACTAAGCCACTACCTAAAGACTATACATGGACTGACCCTGGACTCTGACCCCATAGTTAGCAATGAATATCCTAGTAAGAGCACCAGTGGAAGGGGAAGCCCTGGGTCCTGCTAAGACTGAACCCCCAGTGAACTAGTCTATGGGGGGAGGGCGGCAATGGGGGGAGGGTTGGGAGGGGAACACCCATAAGGAAGGGGAGGGGGGAGGGGGATGTTTGCCCGGAAACCGGGAAAGGGAATAACACTTGAAATGTATATAAGAAATACTCAAGTTAATAAAAAAAAAATGGGGTTCAGAGCTAAACAAAGAATTCACATCTGAGGAATGCTGAATGGCTGAGAAACACCTAAAGAAATGTTCAACATCTTTAGTCATATGGAAAATGCAAATCAGATGCTGGCGAGGATGTGAAGAAAGAGGAACACTCCTCCATTTTTGGTGGGATTGCATTCTGGAAATCAGTCTGGAGGTTCCTCAGAAAATTGGACATTGAGCTACCTGAGGATCCAACTATACCTCTCTTGGGCATATACCCAAAAGATGCCCCAACATATAACAAAAACATGTGTTCCACTATGTTCATAGCAGCCTTATTTATAATAGCCAGAAGCTGGAAAGAACCCTTATGCCCTTCAAGAGAGGAATGGATACAAAAAATGTGGTACATCTACACAATGGAACATTACTCAGCTATCAAAAACAATGCCTTACGAAATTCATAGACAAATGGTTGGAACTGGAAAATATCATCCTGAGTGAGGTAACCCAATCACAGAAAAACACACATGTTATGCACTCATTGATAAGTGGTTATTAGCCCAAATGTTTGAATTACCCTAGATGCATAGAACACATGAAACTCAAGACAGATGATCAAAATGTGAATGCTTCACTCCTTCTTTAAAAGGGGAACAAGAATACCCTTGGCAGGGAATAGAGAGGCAAAGATTAAAACAGACACAGAAGGAACACCCATTCAGAGCCTGCCCCACATGTGGCCCATACATATATAGCCACCCAATTAGACAAGATGGATGAAGCAAAGAAGTGCAGGCCGACAGGAGCCGGATGTAGATCGCTCCTGAGAGACACAGCCAGAATACAGAGGCAAATACAGAGGCGAATGCCAGCAGCAAACCACTGAACTGAGAATAGGACCCCCGTTGAAGGAATCAGAGAAAGAACTGGAAGAGCTTGAAGGGGCTCGAGACCCCTTATGAACAACAATGCCAAGCAACCAGAGCTTCCAGGGACTAAGCCACTACCTAAAGACTATACATGGACTGACCCTGGACTCTGGCCTCATAGGTAGCAATGAATATCCTAGTAAGAGCACCAGTGGAAGGGGAAGCCCTTGGTCCTGCTAAGACTGAACCCTCAGTGAATGTGATTGTTGGGGGGAGGGCGGCAATGGGGAGAGGATGGGGAGGGGAACATCCGTAAAGAAGGGGAGGGGGAGTGATTAGGGGGATGTTTCCCTGGAAACCGGGAAAGGGAATAATATTCGAAATGTAAATAAGAAATACTCAAGTTAATAAAAAAAAAAGAAATGCGAATACATAAACTATCCGATAAAAAGAATATAATTGGAGAAATAAAATGTATAGTAATAAATGTCCTAGATTATATATTTTAAAAAAAAGAAATGTAAATAAAAAATACTCAAGTTAATAAAAAAAAAAAGAACTGAAGATATGATTGATATTGAGAAGAAAATGCACCCTACAGGATAATTTTATATAAGGGATTTCATTTAACTATAATTTTGAATTCTTCTAATGACAAGTTACACATACATCTTATAAGTCATTAAAAAGACATTAAAAGAAAATGGAGATTTCAGAACTAAAAGTGATTTATCATAGCATTCTGATACATGTTCATTCAGGGATAGGCAATAAGTAATAAAGTCATAATGGTCACTGTTTTTCATAAAGGTATTTATTCCTGATGCAGAAAATGAATCAACAGAAACAAGTACAAGAGTATCTGACATCCTCATTTGGCTGCTAGGTATACACACGCGCGCACACACACACACACACACACACACACACACACACACACACACACACACACGAGAGAGAGAGAGAGAGAGAAGGGGGAGGGAGAGAGAGAGAGAGAGAGAGAGAGAGAGAGAGAGAGAGAGAGAGAGATACATCAATACAAGAACAGGATGGTGAAGATAAAAATTTATCCCTAATAATAGTTCTTCCCTCATGTTGTAAGTATCCAAGTAATCCTAGTTATTATTTGTACTATGGATGTTACTTTTTATTGCAACTCAATCTTGAATTGCACCAAAATGGAATTGATATTGTTTTGTCTATTGTGAATATCAATGCTTAGTTAGGAACCTGAATCTCATGATCAGTATTTTTTCCTCTATCTATTTGAAATATTATGTGATCAGTATGGCTTTTCTAAACTAATGACTCACTGAGGAGCAGAAGAACTTCCCATGCTTCTTTTATTTTTAATCCTAAAAGAAACATATTAAATGGAAGATTAAGCAAAGATCACTAAATTACTCATTCCTTCTCTTTCTTATATATGTCTTCCATTCTTTCTCAAATATATACCTGTAGTCTTTTTGCAATCACTTGCCTTTTGTGTGAAAAAAATACATTTGAAATTGGATGTGTTTTTTGGATGCCTTGGTATGTGGTAGTTTACTGAACTGTGCTTTGTTTCCATTGAAAAACAAAAACAATAACATTTTAATTTGTTTGAGTGTTGTGGGCATTGAAAAAATTTTAATTAGATTCTACTAATATAATCATTAGTTGGCAATATGAACTGATATACAGAGATGACAGAAAAGACAGTTTAAAAAGCATTATTTTAACTTAATTCCAATTATTGCATAAATATATATATTATTGCAAATATAGCTAACTACATAAATCCTATTAAATCATACACAACTACATGTGTTTAACATATATTTTATAATGCTTATATGTATATTAAAGAAAAATTTCCTTTTTTATTAGTGTGATTTATATGTAAAATGGATTTAGATTAGTCATAATATATACATATACCGTAAATAAGATATTAACATGTATATATACTTACACAAATATGTATAATTATGCATATAACTTTATATATAGCACATATATAATACATTATATGTAATAATATACATAATTGTGAATGCAGGTGTGCATTGTGGTTCTTTTGTTTCTACCTCAAACAAACACAAACAACAACAACAATGTCATTTTGGTACATATGAAAATCAAGTACCTAGAGTTTGCAAAATCTAAAAATAAATAGTCATAGATGATGAATTCATTTTTTCCTTTTGTTTTTACAAGTAGGTCTTGAATTTATTTTTTTTCCCTCACAGATTAAGGGCACTGAGTTTTGAGTGTTAGGTAGCAAAAGACAACAATCTTCTCACAAGCACATAAGTTTTTTTTCTTTACCAAACTGACATTGTTGTTGCTGTTTGTGTTTTGTTGTTGCTGTTGTTGTTGTTGTTTTCGTTGTTGTTGCTGCTAATATACTTGTTTGTTGTAAAGGTAGAAAACCTAACAGAACCCCAAGAAAGGAGTGAGAGCAAAAGAAAGGGAACCAGTAAGAAGAAGGAAGTAATGAAGGCCATTCAGTTGTCAACTGGACTGTATCTGAATTAACTGAAACACAAATTGTTGGTAACACCTGTGTCGGATTTTTCTTTATTAAATCATTTGTAGTGGGAAGACAACTTTTATTCCGGGTCTTTGGAACTCCTGATTCCCTTGCCTCCATACTCTCTGTACGGATATTACAAAAAAAGAGCCACGGTATGCAGCTGTATTCTCTTCTGTTTTTAGTATTCATTTCAGCAGTATATAACTCTTTTAAACAAACACAGATTTTTTTTAATTTAGTTGTAGATGAGGTTTTCAGAGAATAAGCAACCAGTGCCAAACCTAAATTTTACTTCATTGAAAATAATGAACATTCGCAGAATGCATAACAATTAAAATGGTAATGAGGATACACTAGTGTAAAATAAATAAAAGCCACAGACAGGTTAGTGAATAAAGTGAAATGTCTACTGAAAAGAGGCAGACTGGGTTTCATCACGAGATATGGGGCTCTGCATTTTTATGCTGGCAAAATTAATGTAAAGTTAATGGGAGAGGTATTTCATCTTACTCTGCAGGTCAGAAGTCTGAGATACTCTTTTTTTTACCCCACTGCACCCCCAGATACTCTTATTGAAAGCAAAGTATGACATCTGTAGGACTGTGTTCCCACCTGCATAGGTAGGTCTGCTTCCTCCTCATTTTCAAGTCTTAAATCGGGCTTGGCTTACAGGTTCTTCTAACCTGGGCACATTGAATCCTTCCAACACGACATTATACTTCCTCATTGTTAGGTACTCATGGTGGAGATTGAACCAATGTAGAAAATCCACAATAATCGACTCTGAAACAAATCTTTTGTCTACAAAGGTCTTTAAAAGCTTTACACATTTATGTATGAATATAACTGGGAGAGTGTCATAACAGTACTGATCAAATAAAATTTATTAACTCTAAACAAGGCACTAATTAAAAAGAAATCCTCAAAGTAATTTAAAAAACAAAAACAAATTCTGTTTTCTACAAGAAATCAATTTTAAAAATAAACTTGCAAGAACAAACCATAGAGTAGTGGTTTCTAGAGCCTGGAAAAGGGAAGAGAGGAATAAGAGTTGGTTAAAGGAAAATCATACAATTGGAAATAAAAAGTGACTTCTTTTTGTTTCTTTTTATTGAAATAAGATTTTATTTTATTTTTTATTTTTATATTTTTCCTCCATCTTTATTAACTTGGGTATTTCTTATTTACATTTAAATTGTTATTCCCTTTCCCGGTTTCCAGGCCAACATCCCCCTCCCCCTCCCCCTCCCCCTCCCCTTCAATATGGTTTATTTTAGGGCAAGGCTTGCAAGGATCATCCCCAAACTTGGATAGTCCTGTTGCTAGTTTGATTCACTCTGTGAGAGCAGCATGTACTTTTCATGCACACCAAGCCTGGGATTGTGAGTCCCAATGTGGTCTGAGGTCAGCTTGCCCTGAAGGTCTGATCTCCTACCAAGTGGGCTGGTGGCAGCAGGTGTAGGTCTCAGGTGGGGTGGCAGCCACAGGTGCAGGTCCCAGGCAGTGCTGGGGCAGGGTGATTAAGTCTTAGGCCAGCCTGGGCTATCTCTTCCAAAACCAAGTGGAAAACACTCTTTTTAAAAATAAATGGCATGGCCTTTATTTCAGACAAAAGCATGCCCAGGAAGACTCCCCAACTAGAAATTAAGGTGGCAGGAACTGATAAGACCACATCCCTTTTGAGCCCTGACCAAAAAAAAAAAAAAAAAAAAAAAAAAAAAAACAGACACTTTGAAAGATGAGTCAGTGAGAAATAGTTTTAAAAATTAAAATTGAGATTCGCTCCGAGACTCCAGCCTGCTGTGAGTTGAAGCGACCCTCCCACATGTGCGCCCTCCGCAGTCCTCTGCCTCGTTGCCGCTCCGTCTCCCCAGAGTCGCCTTCTCTCATCGCCGCAGCCATGAACCGGCAGCTCAACGGCTTCCATGAGGCATTCATTGAAGAGGGGACATTCCTTTTCACTTCAGAGTCTGTAGGGGAAGGTCACCCAGATAAGATTTGTGACCAAATCAGTGATGCTGTCCTTGATGCACACCTTCAGCAGGACCCTGATGCTAAAGTGGCTTGTGAAACTGTTGCTAAAACTGGAATGATCCTTCTTGCTGGGGAAATTAGATCTAGAGCTGCTATTGATTACCAGAAAGTGGTTCGTGAAGCCATAAAGCACATTGGCTATGATGATTCTTCCAAAGGGTTTGACTACAAAACTTGTAATGTGTTGGTTGCCTAGGAACAACAGTCACCAGATATCGCCCAAGGTGTTCATCTTGACTGGAATGAGGAAGACATTGGTGCAGGAGATCAGGGTTTGATGTTTGGTTATGCCACTGATGAAACTGAAGAGTGTATGCCTTTAACTATTGTCTTGGCACACAAGCTAAATGCTAAACTGGCTGAGCTACGCCGCAATGGCACATTGCCTTGGTTACGCCCAGATTCTAAAACTCAAGTGACTGTGCAGTATATGCAAGATCGAGGTGCTGTGATTCCCATCAGAGTCCACACAATTGTCATATCTGTTCAGCATGATGAAGAAGTTTGTCTTGATGAGATGAGGGATGCTCTGAAGGAGAAAGTGATCAAAGCTGTTGTACATGCAAAGTACCTTGATGAGGATACAATTTACCACATACAGCCAAGTGGCAGATTCGTTATTGGTGGGCCTCAGGGTGATGCCGGTTTGACTGGCCGAAAAATCATTGTGGATACTTATGGCGGTTGGGGAGCTCATGGAGGAGGGGCCTTTTCAGGAAAGGATTATACCAAAGTGGACCGTTCAGCTGCTTATGCTGCTCGTTGGGTGGCAAAAACCCTTGTTAAAGGAGGTCTGTGCAGGAGGGTTCTGTTCAGGTCTCTTATGCTATTGGAGTTTCTCATCCATTGTCGATCTCCATTTTCCATTATGGTACTTCTCAGAAGAGTGCGAGAGAGCTATTAGAAATTGTGAAGAATAATTTTGATCTTCGCCCTGGGGTCATTGTCAGGGATCTGGATCTGAAGAAGCCAATTTATCAGAGGACTGCAGCTTATGGCCACTTTGGTAGGGACAGCTTCCCCTGGGAAGTGCCCAAAAAGCTTAAATATTGAAAGTGTTAGCCTTTTTTCCCCAGACTTGTTAGCGTAGGTTACAGAGAAGCCTTCAAGCTCTGAGGGAAAGGGCCTTTTTCCTAAATTTTTCTGTCCTCTTTCAGCTCCTAATCAGTTGCAGTCACTCTAATCAATGACATGAATTTTAGTTTTGTTGGGGACTGTAAGTTGGGCTTGCTATTCTGTCCCTAGGTGTTTTGTTCACCATTATAATGGATATAGTAAGCATAGATGACCCATGTAACTGCCTAGAAACAAACACTGTAGTGAATAATGCTTTGAAATTGAACCTTTGTGCCCTATCACCTAATCCTCCAAAGTCCTAATTGCAATTACTTTCCCACCAGATGCTGAAAATGTCCTTGTAATGTGCATGTAAAGTACTTGTAGTTTGACTCACAGCCCTGTCGGCATGAATTTGTAATGTCTTGAGCTCTATTTATTGAATGTGAAGCCCCCTTCCCTTATCCTCCCTGTAACTCAGTCATTTCTAATTATGTAGTTCTTTGTCAGGGAGTGTTCCTATCCAATCAATCTTGCATGAAACGAAAAGTTTCAGTTGGAGCTCTAGCCTGACTTAAAGAAAAAGGCAGTTACAATTAAACCATCTCCCTGGTGCTTATGCTATAAATTGCCACCTCAAACAGCACCAAATCAAAATCTCTCCACTTTTCAGCTGTCTTTGGAGGACGTACGTAATAAGGTTTTATTTAGTAAACCAATCCTATGCATGATTTCAGCACTAGCCAAACCTCACCAACTTTTAGTCTAGAAAAACAGGCACTTGGCACACTTATGATGTCATACAGAGAAGTCACAGGGCAGTACCCGAGGGTCTGTAGGTTGCACACTTTGGTACCAGGTAACTTTTTTTTTCTTTATAAGAAAGAGTACTCCACACTGCACAATAGCTCCTTCCAGGGTTTTAACTTTGTTTTATTTTCAAAACCAGGTCCAATGAGCTTTCTGAACAGCTGGTGTAGCTACAGAGAAACCAGCTTCCTTCAGAGAGCAGTGCTTTTGGCAGGGAGGAGGAAATCCCTTCATATTTGAACATTTTCTAATTGCTTATTTATTGTATTCTGGGGTATGGCGTAAGTACAGAGAAGCCATCACCTCAGATGGCAGCTTTTAAAAGTTTTTTTTTCTTTGACACCATGATTCCTTTAACATGTTTCCAGCATTCCCAGGTAGGCCAAGGTGTCCTACAGAAAAACCTTGGATACCTACAGGGGGTCTGGCTGGTGTTAACAGAAGGGAGGGCAGAGCTGGTGCAGCTGGCCATGGAGAAAGCTGACTTGGCTGCTGTGGTACAGAGAAGCCAGCTTGTTTACATGCTTATTCCGTGACTGCTTGCCCTAAGCAAGAAAGTGCCTTTCAGGATCTATTTTTGGAGGTTTATTACGTATGTCTGGTTCTCAATTCCAACAGTTTAATGAAGATCTAAATAAAATGCTAGGTTCTACCCAAAAAAAATTAAAATTGAAAAGTCGTCTAAGGTGCAACAGCTTTTATAGTAAATGTACATTTATAAATAAAAGACTCAAACTGAAAAAAAAAGAAGGAAGATGAGTCAGATGAGCATGGGGACAGAAAACAGGTCTCACTCCCTGCAGCCAGGGCTCCAGGGACAGAGTGAACTGACCCTCCTGGGAGGAGTCCAGGGTTCTGATGCCCATGAGTCTTTGCTCAGGTCAGTGTGCCCACATAGTGAGCAAGGACCATAATTATAACTCAGGCAAGATGAGACCATGGCTCCATCTCAGCCAGGCAGACATAGTATATTTGAACCTATAAAGTACACAGAAGTGGGAATTCTGCCATGGGTGTAGCTAGTCCATTGGGAACTGAAGAGCTGAACCCCTGCAGGATCTGCAGGAGATCATAGACATGGTAGAGTGACAGATGTTGCTGATGACCCTGTTGTCTGTGAAGGTGAGCATAGTTCAGCCTCATGTGAACCTGTGTCAACATGTGACCTTCTGTCAATGTCCTACCCCACCTGAGTCAATCTGGTGCCCACAGATGGAGAACAACCTGGCTCTGCTGGAAGAGAAGGCGGAGAAAAATTTGGCAGCCATATGCCATGAGAAGGAGAGGCTGCAGAGGCGGGCACTGGAACTGCGGCACCAGCTGCTTCTCCAACAGAAACATCAGGAGCTGGTCACTGTCCTTGAGGCCCAGGTGGATCTGAGCATGGTCCTGAATTACTCAGGGCACACAATGGAGGGAGAATCAGGGTGTTACCATTTGCACTCTCACAACTCTGCTCAGGCTCCTGGTGTCAGCATGGTGCTGTATTAGGAAGTTTGAGAGGAAAGAGTCTGTCTGACTTATACTTCCCTATCACTGAAGATGGTAAGGAACTCTCACAGGGCAGGAACCTAAAGGCAGGAGCTCTGATACAGAGGCCATGAAGAGTCCTGCTTACTGGCTTGCCCCCCCCCCCCCATGGCTTGCTTGGCCTGCTTTGTTTTAGAACCCAGGACCACCTGCCCAGGGATGGCACCAGGAAAATGGACTGGGCCTTCTCCCATCAGTAACTGAAAAAAGAAATGCTTTACAGCTGGATCTTTTGGAGGCATTTCCTCAACTGAGGCTTCTTTCTGATGTCAACTTGACACACAAAACCAACCAGTACATACTGTATACGGATACCTGTCCACAACATGTTGTGAAGAGTAATATTTGGTACCTTGCAGTTCTAGTGGAAGGAAAATTGGCTGCCACCCTACTCTGGTGCTTAACACAGCAACTGTGTCCCATCCAGGTCAGGTCAGAGTGGATCCTGTTGCTTGGACAGGCTGGTCCATGAGGCTGGAGACATGCAGTGCCAGAGCAGGGCTTAGCGTAAGCAAGGAGACTCCATTTCACAGATAGTTCCCTTCTGTTTGGGTGAGCACATCATGTCTTTTTTTTTTTTTATTAACTTGAGTATTTCTTATATACATTTCAAGTGTTATTCCCTTTCCCGGTTTCCAGGCAAACATCCCCCTCCCCCCTCCCCTTCCTTATGGGTGTTCCCCTCCCAACCCTCCCCCCATTGCCGCCCTCCCCCCATAGTCTAGTTCACTGGGGGTTCAGTCTTAGCAGGACCCAGGGCTTCCCCTTCCACTGGGAGCACATCATGTCTTACTATGTCCCCTACCACTTGCAGATTGAGGTGCTGAGCCCTCTTCAGCCTGTGTTAGAATGCATCCAAGAGGAATACAAGACACAGGGAAGAGCCCTGGACACCACACAACATGAGCTGCCCATGTAGGCTGTCTACATGGAAGGAAGTGGGCAGAAGCTCCTAGGTAGGCATCTCCATGGCAGAAAGGAGCCCCAAGACTCACATGTGACATCCTAGTTGCCTCAGCACTGGCTTGGACTCAGAATCCATGTCCTTGCCAGTGTGGGTAGGAAAATGGGCAACTGAATAAGAGATTCTTTCCCCGGACTGTTGATCTCACAACTGGATGTCACTGGGGCAGAAGGGGTTCCTGAACTGGTCCTGAGCCCTGGATCCTACCAGTTTGGTAGGAGGGTTGGTAAGGAGGTCAATGGTAGACCAGTGCTAATGCATTTCGGTGATTCTCTGGAGCAGCCTATTTCATGGGGATGGTTTAGCTATATGGGGTTTGCTTACTGCTCTCTTACTCTCATGTCTAGTGGTTGCTTTCAGAACCCATAAGCATATCTGAAATTAAAGACCTTGAAGTTTCTTCTAGAAGTAGCAGAGTGGGACTGTTGGGAGTGATGCCCTTGAAGCCCTCCATTATTGATGTTATTATTATGGTTAGAATTAAGTGTGACTAGGTTCATGGAAAATCCCCACCCAGCTGCAGAAGACTAATACAAATCTGGTGGTCAAGATGAATAATGATATGATAAAGCTCTGACCTTGCTGAGAAATACATCTGACGTCAAGATGCCCAATGTGACGACCTGTAACCTTTCTGAAAAAAAAACAACATCCTGCTGACTAATAGATATGACAAACCTGTGACCTTTCTGACATCCTGTCATTAGCCGATTGCCTGACCACACAATATTGTGTCCTTGGCCTGCGTAAATGTTTCTTACTTCCCCCTTCCCTCTGTTACCCCTGTTATGGTATAAATTCAGCCTTGGGGAAAAATAAAATTGTTGCCTTGATCAGACTCTTGTCTTGGCATCCTTCTTCGTGTCTCTTATCCCCCATTCTCTTCCAGGTACCCTCAGCCCCTTCGATGACATGGGACTAGGCACTGTTGTATGTGGGACACCCCAGCTCTGGAGGACTGAGGCAGGAGGGGATCACTTGGGTTCAGTGGTTAGATTTCAGCCTGGGCTACACATCATACCATAAAATGTACAGTGGCTTACATCTACCTTTTCAACACATGGGAGCCTGTGAGATCCAGTGTTTCCTGAGTTATGAAGTGAGAGCCTGGTTCCAGTGTTGACCTGGAATGTGCAGACATCCTCCATAAACTAAAGTCCCAAAGCTGTCTTGCTGCCCATCTCTGGGCTGTGCACCGACTGCCAAAGTGAAGACAGAACATGTAAGTAATGGGGATTTTAACCCCCTTGGCCTGTGCTTGGTTGCACGTGTAGGGCAGGCCTGGGCCTGGGACACTTGTGGTTATCAACACCTCTCATAGCTGTTGCAGGTTCAAGATACTTGGGACTTTGTAACAGGAGACCAGGAAGGAGAGGGTCCAATGAAATAAAAGAGGGTGATAGAGAACAAGAGGACAGCTGGCAGCCTGGAGGAGCCTCAGCTCTCTTGACCCACCAGGAGCTCTCCTGGGAAGCTGTTTGTGTAGGTATGTCCTGTGCGTCCCAGCCCTGGGCATTCACTTTCCAGCCTGTCCCCTTGGCACTCACAGTTGCCAGGGACAAGTGAGATCTCTGCTGAAGCTCCTCTCTCCCTTTCTCCTTTATCTCTGGAATCTGAGAGAAGAACCAACTCTACCACCAACACCAACCTCAACAGCAACTCCAACCCAACATAAACAAATGTTGCTTTGGTGAGCATAGATCCACTATAATGGCCTGTGTCTCCACAGATGATCTGGACCCAGCCCTGAGGACCACCCTGCAGCTCCTGTATGATCTAAGCATCTGCTATCCAGATGCCAGTGCACAGGTGCAGGGAACCAATACACAGCAGCCTGGAGGCAGTGGACAGGTTCAGGGAGCCAGTGCACAGCTGAATTGCTGGCTGAAGGAACTGAAGGGCTTGGTCTCTGAGAAAGACCTGAAGCTCCTCAGGTGTGGGGCTGGCCTCCGTCTCTAACCTTCCCCCTACTCCCTCGATTGTGCTCCTCCATCCTTTCCTCTCTTTTCTGTTAGGGTGCTGAGGATCTCAACTGAAGACTGGTTCTATCTGTATTTGAACTTATAGCAATCCTCCTGCTTCAGATAGCAGGCTTCTATAACACCAGACATTACACCCAACTATTGTGGGTTGGAATATTGTCTGTGTGACTATGCTTCTCTCTCTCTCTCTCTCTCTCTCTCTCTCTCTCTCTCTCTCTCGTGTATGTGTGTGTGTATGGAGAGAGATGGAGAGACACACACTGAGAGAAAGAAAGAGGGAGGGAGGGAGTTAGGGAGGGAGAGAGAGAGAGAGAGAGAGAGAGAGAGAGAGAGAGGGAGAGAGAGAGAGAGAGTGTGTGTGTTTGGTATTTGGGTATTTGGGCACATATATGATGCCAGGGCATGAGTCCAAAGGGCAGAAGATAGCTTTGAGAGTCTGTCCTCTTTCTTCTATGTGGGTCCTAGGGATTAAAATGAGTTCAGCTTGAAGGATTGGTAGTAAGCAGCTTCACCTACTGAGACATTTTGTCCACTGCAAGAGAATCTTGCTGTCTGCTATCACAATGATAAACGCATTTAAGTAGATGAATCCTAAAGGTCACTGCAGGGACTCTGAAGCATGCCACACCCACCACTGCCCTATAGGGTAGGTCAGCCATCACTCACATGGACAGGAGAGGCAGGTCTTTGTCTTGCTTCCACTATCTGGCCAGCACACAGGTTCCCCTGTCTGTATCCTGAGTGGTAGAGCAGAAATCTACATTGCGGCTCATGCCCTCAGTCACCTAGAGTCTGTTAAAGTCTACGTGGACACCTGGTCATTGGATAAAGGGATAAACAAAAGCATGACCATATAGTGATGGGCTAAGGCTCACGTCTTGGGTTCTTTCCAACAAGGTCTCCTCATAAACTTTGCTCACTGTTGAGGGTGTGAAAGGCATGCCACTGAGGTCCCAGATACTCAGGAGTCTGGTGCAGAATGAAGACAAGCATTCAAAGCTGGCTGCTGCTAGCATTATGGAGCGACTATATACAGAACTCTTGCTTGATAGGCCTTAAGACAAAGGTCTGCCATCTCGGCTACCTGGAGGGCTGAGGCAGTTGGATCATCAGTTAAAGATCAGTCTGGGGAACTTGGATTCTTTCTCAAGAAGTAAAAAAGGGGAAAGATTACAATTCATGCTCACTTCCAAAAACACTTAGGGTTGTAAGATGGCTCAGCAAATAAATTCTGAAATCAGTTCAGTCCCCAGGACTGACTTGAAGGAGAGGCAGACTCCTGTAAGTTGTCCTTTAACCTCCACAGGCAAGCAGTGTGCTTTTTGTACCACACACAAACACACAG
Organism: Rattus norvegicus; assembly: GCF_021556685.1. NCBI lineage: Eukaryota > Metazoa > Chordata > Mammalia > Rodentia > Muridae > Rattus > Rattus norvegicus. The sequence goes on from NC_141537.1 coordinate 5,862,529, forward strand.
GTTTTGTTTTATTTTTCCTAAGGGTTCCATTACAGTTTTTGGCTACAAGCAAAATTGTCCCTTCTCTTTCTCTGTCCACAGATTTCTCGGCAAGGTGGTGAAACTTTCCTCCCAGGCCAGTAAAGAGGCAGCTTTGACAAACCAGTAAGTCTGGGAAGGGGCAGAGGGCTCCCTCACCAGCAGCCAGGTGCAAACAGGTATGAAGTAAGGACTTTCCAATAATCACAGCAGACTAGTGCCTGTGTGTGTGTGTGTGTGTGTGTGTGTGTGTGTGTGTGTGTGTGTGTGTGTGTGTGTGTGTTGGGGGTGAAGGAATGTGCTCATTCAAGCACATACACATGAGAACTCACAGCATTCTGTCCTGGACTTACATACCAATTCCAGGTTGTGTACCTGTCTCCTCACTGTCCACTCTATCAGCTCTTACCTTTGGTCTCTTAAGGCCCAATTCATGAGTACACGGCCTTTCACCCCAGGTCTGTGATCAGGGCCCAGGTGCAAGAAGGTGGAGCACAATTCCTTGTTAGTTTATAGAGGCCACTTTTGCTGCCCAATCTTCCACAAACAGGACATATCCCTTCTGACTCCAGAAAGGATTTGCCCTTGAAATCAGACCAGGGACACTGTGCAAAATAAAGGTCAGAAAAAGGTCAGTAGGCAGGAAGCAAGGCAAGGAGGAGCGGGAGGGAGGGATATGGGGAGGTGTGAGGTACGTGCAGGGTTGCAGGCAGCTCACAGAGTAGAGCAGGGTAGCATCTCTGGTGTTGGTCTGTTGCTCAGTTTCAGGGCAGATTTGTGCCGGTCTTTTGACAGTTTTCAAATTTTGGTCTGTGGTAGGGACCAAGAATCCCTTAAGGCACATATTCAAGACTGCCAAACTTCAGACCAAGTTCTGACTCTTGAACTATAGATTGGTCTCAAACTCGGGGTTTGAGAGTTGCCATGTCCATTTAGTTGTCCTCTCCAGAGATTGTCCCCACTACTGCCCCTGTCTGTCCAAAGCTGTGCCACAGCCATCCCAGTGCAATCCCTGTGCTGGGCCAAGAATAAGCTGGCCTCTGATCTGCTGAGAAGAAGCTGCTCACACTGTACCACAACCTATTGCTATGCTATGGGTGGCCCCATATCTCAGGCCCAAAGCCAGCAGTGGCTTAAAGCAGCCCAGAAGAGCCAGTCAGGTGAAGATTTGTCTCTAGTGTTAGATCTGCTTAGCCAGAGGTGGCATGGGAAACACAGTGTGTCATAACTTTCTGATATTTTCACCAAAATATTTGACATTACACAGTTCAATGTGTTTAGTCTGTTCTACTTTGTACTTGCTTTATTTTGTTACAGTAACACAGTACGTTATCATACTATAACATTTTACTATAACATTTACTATATACATATACTATATAACATTACGATATAACAGTTACTATAACATTTTACTATAATATTTTACTACAACATTTCAGAGAATGCAGTACAATTCTTTATAGCTGAAAGTACAGTAACATAGACTCTAGAGAAAATACAATAAACTGAGCAATTCTGTGTGGTACTCTTTGTTCTAATAACTCAACTTGTTTTCCTGCTTAGGTAACTTTACATATATTAGACTGGAAACTTGTGTTTATAAGAAGACAAAAAGAATGTTTCCTACAGAAAACATCAACTGCAAACCACATTCAGTAAGCCCTGCTGTGATTTGGTTAGTTTTAGTAAGGGAACACTGTGTGTCATTACTTTCTGGTATTTTCACCAAAATATTGACCTTACACAGTAAATATGTAGTAGCTGAAAGAAAAAATAGGTTCACAGAGATGCTACACCAATCACCGTTCACACTGAGCATGCTTTTCTTTCACAGTCTTTACTAATAACTATGGGAGTGTTTCCTGTAGTTTTTCCATGTAGAGTTGGCTTTATATGCATTAGTTGGTAAACATGTGTATTAAAGAATACAACATGAACATTTCTTAAAATAAATGTCAGCAGCAAAATGAAGTCAGTCTGTTGTGCTTTGTACTTAATTTATTTGGTTACAGTATCACTCTACATCATTATTTTACTATATTATCACAACTACATTTCAGTGAGTGCAGTATAATTCATTATTGCTCAAAGTAATGTAACATAGATGCTAGACAAAATACAGTGAACTGAGCAAGCCTGTGCCTGATACTCTCTGTGCCAATTACCAGGAGAGTGTTCCTCATCTTGTTCCCCTGTGAAAGTACTTTTCTTTCAGCTATAAGAAATTCCACTCTTTTCTGTGTAATGTGCAAATACAGGAGAGAGAATAATGGCAAACATTGTTCTCACAAGTAATTATATGTTACAAAGCAGAACTTTTTCAATGGGTTTGGAAGGCCCTTTCTCCTGAGAGAACTCTTCTGTTTTCTTCTTAACAACACACCTTTAATGCCTAAGATGTTTAAATCAAACTATATATGCGTACACTAAAAGGAGCTCGTGGTAATGACACTCATGGTAATTAACACTCTCGGGATATTAGCACAGGGCATGCACTTTGTGCAGTGATTTGTGTATCATCTACAATGAAGTACTTTTCTTGCAGCTATAATGAATTGCATTCTCCTCTTTGAAATGTGTATGTACAAATAAAAGTGAAGACTGATACACATTGTTTCTGTACCTACAAAAATCAACGACAAACTGTAAGTTACTACATATTTTTTACAGATGACTGCTATGGTGAGCAATGTTCCAGTTGGTTATTATTTAATCCTCCAGTGATCGCTGTGCTGTGGGTTACAAACAAACACAAAACTTTAAATTATTTCAATAAGAGGTTGACCAGTAGGTAGTTTTTTTCTTTCTTGTCTGCTTTTCTTTTTTGTTGTTACTGTTGGTTGTGGTGGGATTGGTGGTAGAGGTGGCTGCATTGGCAACATTTTTTTTTCCTTTGAAGAGAAGAAATAAAATGTTTGACTAGGTCATCCAGTCCTTCAGGCCATCCTGTCTTGTTTGTTTTAATATAATCCTCCAGTAATGGATGTGCTGTAGATCACACACACACACACACACACACACACACACACACACACACACACACACACACACCACCACACCACACCACACCACACCACACCTGCAGGTGGAGTGTGAACATGGAGGAGGAGGTGGTAGGCATTGGGAAGCATTGGCTGAGAGATGTAAGGAAGGTGTAGTGAACCAGATGCTTTGATATTCAAGCCATTATGTTCCTTAAAATGTATAACTGTTCAAACAAATCAGTATTTAGTTTATTAACTCCTACTTCTTTTTATTGTATAGAACATGTTTGCCTCAAACCTGGAGATCCAAGTAATGGATAAAAGGCTTTAGCCACCATAACTGGCTCAATTTTCTGGAACAGGGGGAGGTGCTTGAGATTGTGGCCTAGTGACTTGAACATTAGGGGCTGGGTGAATATGGACTCTAAGATGACCAGTAGTGCATGTGTGCTACACTCAGTTCTCTCCTTCCAGTCAGGGATAGGTCTCAGGATAACAGCCTCTTTGAAATGTGTGCTTGGTTTGTTGAGCCCAACTAAAAGAACATATTTACATTTTTGTTTTTGTTTTTTCCTGTCTGATCGCTTGCTTGACATGGTTCCCCTTTCTATCCATGCAGAGTTCCCAGACTGCCCTGGGAAATCAGAAGAGAGGTCAGAATCAAAGTCTTTTTGACACAGCACTGGTACTATATACCAACCTATCAGGACTGACTGCATTCCTTCCCAAGGCATGGAACACCCCAGCAAAGGAAGATGGACCCTCCTCTTGACCCACAGGTGGTACCTAAGTATGGCCCAGCCAATTTTCCCTTCTCCACTGCACACACAATAATATAATATAAATAAATGAATAAAGTTTCCAGTTGTTTGAGATAGCTAAATTACCTCTCAAAAACTCCTCCTGTCCCCACCCCAACCACTGTTTCCCTCATTATGCGTGTGTGTTCAGTGGGGGAGAGGGAGGCTGCAAGTCTGTGTCTGTGAATTATGTGAGAATGACTAGTGCTCATATAGGCAATGAGAAGTGGTCAATTGTCCTGGGACTGGAAGAGCAGACAATGTTCTTAACTGCTGAGCCATGTCTCTCCAGTGGCAAGTTTTCTGCATGAATTCTGTCATGATTTCAATGTGATTGTTTTACAACTCATTGGCCTTTGTGGTCCTTTTATCACAACACATTCACCCTCTGCATTGCCCTAATTCAGTATAACCCTCTCTAGTAGCAAGTAACTACCCCGTCCTGCAGGGCAATGAAACAGAGGCTGGGGACCACCTAGTAGAGAATGGGGGAACAAGAGACGCAAAGAATAGACAGCAAGACAGGAGGTCTGATTAAGCTGACATTTTTAATTTTTCTCAGGCAGAAGTTATACTAGTAGAAGCAGGATGTAGGGTGAGGTTAGATAACCACAAAGAAATACGCATGGCTCAATGACCAGGATGTTGGCTGGGTAAATCGGTTGGCAGGAGGAACAGTACAGGGAGGGTTGCTAAGTGACCTGACCACCAGCGCTAAGTGATCTAAGGACAAGATCTATGTCTTATCTTTTAAATTCAAGCAAAGCTGGAGGCTTAAGTATGGTTGTTTAGATCTCACATGTGACTACTCTCAACATCTCCCCCTTTTTCTTTACTTAAAAGAACCATGGTGGTAACAATTTTTGCTAGGGCGCAGATAGTAGCCAGAGGGGACCTTGTAATGATGCCAATCCCCCAGATGTCGTCCAGTGAGGCCTAGGCATCATACCTGTCCTGATGTCTTTTTCCTGGAGATGAGAAAGTTCTTTTTTTTTTTTTTATTATTATATATAAGTACACTGTAGCTGTCTTCAGATACACCAGAAGAGGGCATCAGATCTCTTTACAGTTGGTTGTGAGCCACCATGTGGTTGCTGGGAATTGAACTCATGACCTCTGGAAGAGCAGTCGGGTGCTCTTAACCGCTGAGCCATCTCTCCAGCCCCGAGAAAGTTCTTTTTAATATCAACCCCTATGCAGTCAGGCTTGTCCCAGGAGCTTTGTACTTATGACAAACGCGTCCCCTTGCAGTGCTTCCCTCACAACCTTAAGCAAGAAGCTTTACCACCAAAAAAGGGGGAGAGCCTGGGCAGTCTCCCCTTGTCTGGTCTAGGATACCCTTTCTTAGGTTGGGTGAAGATGGGATTTGGGAATGCCTGAGATGGGTTGGTGCCTTCATCCTGAGCTTCTTGATTCTCTATGATAATGAATCTGTATGGGTTTAGCTGCTAAATCATCTATTTGCCATTTTACCAGGCTGGTAAGTCTATTAAGAGCCCAAGGGCCAAAAGAAATAAGCAAAAACAGTCCTACTAGCAGTCCTAAAATGGAGGGTAATAAAGTGGAAAGCCATGGGGAGGTTGAAAACCAATTCTGATACCAGCTCTCTCCCTCTCCCTCTCCCTCTCCCTCTCCCTCTCCCTCTCCCTCTCCCTCACCCTCACCCTCTCCCTCTGTCTCCATCTTTTTAAAGCCTTCTCTAACCTTTTCAATACTCTTCACCATGCCTGTCTTATCTACATAGAAGCAGCACTCTTCTTTGAGGACCACTTCTGCAAGGGAAGAGAGGGAGTCAAAAAGATCTTCCACCCTTTGCTGGAGTCTTTGGACGTCAGCATCAATGGTAATAGCACTGAGTTCTTGATACCTGGATTTAGAGAGAACAAGTGAAGAGATACCTGTTCCTACTCCCATGGCACCAAGGCCAAGGAGCACTGACATGAGGCTGCTCCCAACAAGTAACAACAGAATACAATCATACCTAGGTCTTTGGAAATGGTAATAGTGTTGATAACACATCCTAACAGAAATAGGACTCCACTCATTCTCAGCCAGCCTCCTGCCAGCTCAGCAGTTCAAAGGCTGAATCTGGATAATATTTACATGATTTTGTGTTTTTAATTAATGTTGAATATTTAGGTAAATAAAATTTGTGCAGAAATTAAGCATCTTAAAATCCTAGGCAGATCTATTCGCTCCTTTTAATTTTTTGTTGACTCCAAATCTTTGGTCTTAACAAAGAACACAAATCCTGAAGGACTGATGAATTTGTAGGGATAACCTACAGATTCAGCTGAGGTTTAAAGGACTGAGTGTTGGAAGCACATAGAGTGAAAAAAAATATATGTATATATATATGTGTGTGTGTGTGTGTGTGTGTGTGTGTGTGTGTGTGTATCAGAAAGTCTACCTAGTATTAATAATGGCTTTACAAAACCATATAGTTTGCTCCCCTTTCCTTAACCTCAATAGATGGAAAATAATTGCATACTACAAAGGTAGCTGAGATTGTTTGGATATGCAGAAAAGGAACACTTACTGTCAATATGGTTTTGCTGTTGGTGTTTGTTTTTAAATAGTGCCAGGGGGTTAAAAATAGTAGAAATTTTATTTTCTACACTATATTCTGGTCATAGTTTTCCATCCCAAAGCTTCTCCTAGACCCTCTCCACACCTACAAAAATCTACTCTGGGCCTGCCCTTAGGTTTGGTTTATATACTCAGTTGAGACTCCATTCACCAAAACAATATTCCTTTTTCTTGCTGTTGTCAATTGGAGCTGACTTCTGCGCTAGGGATTTCAGATTGTTTCTATTTTTCCCTCTTATAGCTCTGTTTAGACCTCTTGTAGGACCTGGGTTTTGAAAAAAATTAGTGCAGGCAACACCTGCCTGCAAGCAAAGACTGTTGGCTAATCTTTGAAGATAGTACTGTGTAAAATGTTTTTTATTAAAGCAAAGTTGAATTCAGAGTACAGAAGGGGACAATATAAAAATTATGATTCCTTGTATATATAGAAAATATTTTCCATTTGTTTTTTATTTTATTTTCTTGAAAAATTCAACTGGTTGTAGTGGTACACATCTTTAATCCCACCACAACCCATTTAATAGATTTTTACTCTCATTTACAGACCAGCTCTAATTCAAGGATGATTTTACAATTAAGAATTTTCTTCTTTTCTTTCTTCCTTTCTTTCCTTAATTTTTCCTTCTTTCCTACTTTCTTCTTTTGGGGATAGATCTAAAACATGGATTGTTCCGTGAGGAAAGTTTAAGTAACCTCTAACTCATGCTAGTGGAGAATACAAACTGCCCCACAACCAAATAGTAGCCTAAACAACAAAAACAAACAACAGTTGTCCTGCCTTAGGATCTGTTGTCTCATGTGAATTTTTGTCAGGAAATTCATATATGTGTGGAATTCCATATCATATATTTCAAAAGATGTGCTCATTGTGATTCTCATTTTATTTCAAGGGCACTCTGTAGATCAGAAGAGCCTTCTTACAATTCTCCACATGTAAATTGGATTTATATCCCTGTCATCTACAGAACTGCAAGCACAGAGAACAAAAATTAGAAAAAAATACAACTCAGAGGGTGATGGACCATTGGGCCATTTATTTCCTGTGTGACTATTACTACAATCCAAACAAAAAAAAAGCATTAAGGAAAAGAAAATAAAACAAATCATCTTGGAGGCCTTGTGTTTTTCCAGAGTCTAAGTTTTAAAAGACACAGATGCAGTGAAGTGACAATCAGATAGATGAGTAGAAGTCGGCGATATGTGGATACTTCCCTTATGTTTTATCATACAAAATTTTACATGTGCCATGTTTGCCAAGATGGCAGCCAACCACAAAGTTACTAAAGAAATTCAACTCTACCTCACAATATCCCTGCCTCTCTTTCTCTCTCTCTCTCTCTCATATATACATAAATTCAACTTGAAATTAAACTAAATCTACAATGAACAGCAGCCAGGTACAGTACAGCACATCTTTAAAATCATCACTTGGGAGATAGAGGCAGGTACAACTCTCTGGCACTGATTTCCAGGACTATCTGCATAGACCCCTGACTCAACTAAAGAGATAGAGAAAAGTAAAGAAATAAATATAATTAACTTGGAACAAAGCAAACAATTTAATGAACAAGAGAAGGCAGACCTGGCTTATAAACGAAGGGCAAACACTGGTCTGCCATTGCCTCCATTGTTGGAGAGAGAGAGAGAGAGAGAGAGAGAGAGAGAGAGAGAGAGAGGAATGTGATGATAATCAAAGGGCTTGGTGGGTCTGACTTTGCCTTCACAGGCTCATGATGCCATCATCTGTCCAGTTGACCTTCTTCTGTTGTTCTTCCCAAGGATCAGATAGCCATCAGATGCAGTGAGCTAGAAAACTGGGAACCTCATGGAGATTCTCAACTGAAGGTTGGCCCCTTTATGAAAAGTAAACAGGTAGAGAGTCTAGTGGTGAGTAAGGAGAAGCTGAAATGTCTTCTATGGTCGGGGTATGTATATTCTATCTGCCCTTGCAGACCATTTGTTTCTAGCTTGGAGACTGACAGGTCTGTCAATCTGATATCCACTGCAGGGAAATAGTAAGTAAGAGGAGGAAGATCCTGAACTGTTTTCAAGAGCCCAGAAGATTCAGGAAAGGAGCTTAGAGCCTATGAGACTGTGCACAAGTATTATTAGGAGGGATATGGTATCCTCTGCTTCTGACCCAGGCTCAATGACGTTTCCTGGGCCCTCAAGGATCAAGCATGTGGAATTTAATATGGGGGGGATTTGAAAATTAAACTAAATTTAGTTTTATTACACTAAAGTAACAGAAGAAGAAACAAAAACTAAAAATACCTTCCTGGAGTTAAGAAAGAAAAAGAAGCCAACATGGATGTATACTCCCTTAGTCCCATCATTATGGAGACAGAATCAGGCAGAATTCTGAATTCAAAGTATTCTCTGGCATATGGAACTCTTTCTCATGAAACCCTGTTTCAAATAAGTAAAATCTAAATAAGTATCTACACACACACACACACACACACACACACACACACACACGATATATATATACATACATATATATATATATATATATATATATATATATATATATATCCATTGAACAATGAACAAATAATAAGAATGGCATGGGCCTGCCTTTGTGGCATCCAAACCCACACAGAGCTTGAATACCATCTACACAACCCACCTCCTTCATATTCCTGTAATATCATACAAACAATCATACAGTTGCCTCCTCTTACACCAATGCACATAGACAGACAAACAGGCAAACACATACACAGGTGCATGTGTGCAAACACACACACACACACACACTCACACACATACATGGAAACATTATGAAATTAAATATAAAATAAATTTACAAGAAATCAAAATCAATCAAATTTTGTAGAGTCAACATTGTTCTGCCATTCTGGTTCATGTTACATGGTTGGTAACATCAACTGAGATGGTGATAAAGTCACATGTTGCTTTCATCTCAGTGGAGTCACCAGAGAAGATGACTGTCATTCACATGATAGCCTCCATCTATGTGAGGTCAATGTACAATAAATTCACAAAATTAGAAATTAAAAATAAATGAACAAACTCAAAACCTTCCTGTAACAAAGGAAGAACAAACATGAAAGAAAGAGAGAGAGAGAGAGAGAGAGAGAGAGAGAGAGAAAGAAGGAAGGAAGGAAGGAAAGAAAGAAAGAAAGAAAGAAAGAAAGAAAGAAAGAAAGAAAGAAAAAAAGAAAGAAAGAAAGGAGGGAGGAAGGATGGATGGAGGGAAAGGAAGAAAGAAATGAAGGAAGGATAGAAAAAGAATAAAGGAAGAAAAAAAGAGGAAGTCAGCATGGTGATGCATGCCTTTAATCTCAGCAGTGGGTAGGAAGAAGAAGGACTTCAGAAGCCAACCTGCACTGTCTAATATGTTTTGACACCATTTATCTTTAATAAATGAATACAGAAAAAGATATCCATCCATATATACATACATGCATGTATGGTGGCTCAGAGGGCAAAGCTGCTAGCTGTCAAGGTCTAGGTAACATATTAAGGCCTAAATGGAATGTAAAGGCCTAGGTAAAATGTTAGGCCCTAGGTAAGATTATTTAAGGCTACCTGGATAGCCTGTTATTTTGTGCTGTTACTGATGTTGTAAGGAAACTTTCTCATACTTTGTTTCTGCTATTACTAGGGAGCACCCTCATACCCAAGTTGATTCCATATTCTGTTAGATTTTGTGTCCTTGGAAAAACAAACACGATAGAAATCAGTCAAACTAATTTGTATATAGGTACCCACAATATTCTTTGACCCAAACTGACCACCCAGCAGCATTTCATACATCTGTGTATGAGCTTTTGTGGTATTTATTTGATTTTATAAGCTGCCCTAGAGATCAACCATTAAGCGAGTTACCTGCTCCAATATAAAAACAAAACTGTTTGGGATAAATCTTCCAGTTTTAGTAGCATTTGAGTAAATTGTAAGTTTCCAAGACCTTCCAGGAAATTCACATCATACTTATCAGAAAAAGATGGTTATATGGGTAACTCACATTTGGTTGGAAAGATAAGACATGAATGTCAGACAAGATATATTCCTAAGGAAATCCTCTACACCTAAATCCAGATTGGTGGAATAACTTAGTTTGAAGGTTTTAGGCATAAAACACCTGTAGGATCTTAATGTGAAGTCACAGTTCAGCTCCAAATCCTGAATTGTGGCCCTGATAAATAAGTTCTGAGGCATATGCAGTCCTAGACCCCATTACTGGCCACCATAACTGACAATTTTATTTGTGTGGGGGGTGGGGAGTGCACATGCAGTGATGGGGGTACTGTTGTCCATCCATCCTGCATGCCTGTCTCTGTGATTGTGAATCCTGTGCATGTCTGATATATTCAGAAGCCAGATGAAGTGGTCAAATCTGCTGAAATTAGAGTTATCTGCTGCCTATTGCCTGATCCTTGGGTGGTGGAAATTGAACCCATGAAAGACAGAAAACATGACAGGAAAGAGCAAAGCCAGGCTATTCGTTAAGCTTTTGTCATCCATTTTGGTGTTACAGACTTATACTTGAGGAGTGTCCTAGTCACATGAAACAAAATAACAATGTGGAAAACCATACATTTGTGCACTAGTTTTTCCATTTTATCGTAGGTACACAGATCAAAGAAAGAATATTTCCAGGAGATTCTTAGAAAACAAGGAACTACCACCACCACAAACAACAAGAAAAAGCTGTGAGGAACAACAAAAAAGCATATAAGGATAATAAATTTCTTGTGCTCTTTATCCATGGCCACTTACATCACTTTCAGCTAGCAAGGGTGAGGTCAGAGTCTGTAACCTCTGCTTCTGATATAGAAGATATTTCAGGAAATATCTTCTGGTGTAGCAAATCATTCTGGTACCTTACTCTCCCTGCTTCTGTAGTATCCACTGCTGCAGCTTTTCTCCTCTGAGTCAGACAAATAAGACATGAGTTAGAAGGCTTTTGAAACAGTTTCATGCCCTCCCTCTCCTACATGTGTGTGTGTCCATGGCCTACTTAGTGCCCACACCAAGTTTCTGATTCAGAAGTGCTTATTTATTTTTCTCTTGTGTCTAGGCCTATGTAGTTATTAGGCCACATTTCCTGAAAAAGAGAAAAACAAGCAAGAAAGCAAACAAACAAATATGTATTTGTGTGACAGAGAGAAAAAGGAACAAGAGGAAGATTGTAATGATTATAGTAGAGCAGGTAGCCAAAGTGGGGGCATCATTTCTGAGTTCAAAATCTGCCTGGTTTACAGAAGGAGTTCCAAGATAATTGATTATATTTATGATTCCTTTAATTTTTAACTATTTGTTTAATCTCTCTTTTATTGTCGGTCTGTTGGTCATTTTGTTGGTCTGTCTGTCTCTCTGTATATCATGCTACACAGAGAAACTCCATGTCAAAGAAACCAAAACTACAAAAGTCTGCCTGGCATTCAGAAAGAGTTTGAGGATGATTAATTATACTCATCTTTTATTGTGCATTTTAATGAAAAATAACAAAAATTTAAATGATTGATTTATGTGACATTAAAAAACAATGAAAAGCAGAAGAAAAGCATGGCTGTGATGCTTCTGACCACTCTCTGTGACCTCCTTACAATTCTGCACATGCAAACTGGTTTTACTTAAGCTCTTGTCCTCTAGAGGCTGTAAATGGAAAAATAAAAATGACCTGGAAAACTAGGTCACCTGACTGCCTCCATCTTTATGAGCTCAATGTGCAATCAAATGACAAAGCAGTGAATTAGAAACAAATTAAAAAAAAGCATGCAAATGTAAAACTTTCCATGGGTTAAAGAAAGAAAAAGGAAGGTGGACTTCAAGTGAATGCCTTCAATCAGGACAGTGAGCTCTACATACAGAGAAAAACATATTCTCAAATATGCCTCTCCTCACCCCCTCAAAATTATCCATTGTAATGTTTCAGATTTGTATCTGAGTAGCCTTCTAGTTATGTGAAACAAAACACTTCAGTTATGTGGTAGAAATGTTTAATCCCAAACTGAAGTTCTAACCCTGTCTTGATTATTCACCTTTTGAATAAAAGACAATCAACTTTTATTACTTATAATAAGCTTTCAGCAGCACAGAAGAGTGGGGCCAATGTCTAAACTCTATTATTAGAATTTACTATTTTGTCCTTTCAGTCTGAACCAGTGCCCTAAGCAGACCTTGGCTCAGATTAGGCTCTGCACCTAATCCAACACCCAGAGGGAGCCCGACTCCCAGGTGCTCTGAAATACCCAGGATCACAAGAGGGGCCACATCTGACCCAACACCTACCCAAAACTTGGGAGTAACTGGGTCTCCCAGGATCCAGAGACCCAGGAACTCTGCCTAGCCAGGGTCATGGTTTCCTTCCAGTCTGAACCAGTGCCCTGAGCAAACCTTAGGCACTGACTCTGGATCCAGTCCCACAACACCCAGAGAAAGCCCGACTCCAAGTTGCTCTAACATGCACAGGATCAGAGGTGCTCTGAAATGCCCAGGATCACAGGATCACAGAGGAAGCTTAACTCCCAGAGATCAAACACAACCAAGACCACTGTACCTCTGACACACTCAAAATTACAGCTGAGGCAACAGTATCTTTCCAAACACCCATCTTAACTGGGACCCCCACAGAATAATCAGGGAAACCCAAACCCTACCAGCCAGAGGTATGGGTTCCTTGAAGCTTGCACCTGTGCCTGTATCAAACCCAGGGCTCCAGCTCCCCACACACTACTGCAATACCCTGAGAAAATTTGACTCCCCAAAGCTCTGACATAAGATCTCAGGAGCTTGGTCACAACAGGATTTCAGGATCCCAGAGGGAGCTTGACTCCCAGGAACTCTGACACACCCAGGATCTCAGGGTCACAGGGTCACAGAATCAAAGGGTAACAGAGACAGCTGGACTCTGAGGAGTTCTGACACGGCCAGGATCACAGGAGGGACAGGCTCCAGTCAGAGACAGCAAATGCAAGTAACCAGATGGTGAGAGGAAAGCACAAGAAAATAAGCAACAGAAACCAAGGCTACTTATCATCAGAACCCAGTTCTTCCACTACAGCAAATCCTGGATACCCCATCACACCAGAAAAGTACAATGTGAATTTAAAATCACATCTCTTGATTATGATAGAGAACTTTAGGAAGGACATAAATAGCTCCCTTAAAGAAATATGGGACAACACAGATAAATAAGGAGACACAAATATTTCCTTAAAGAGGAAACACAAATATCACTTAAAGAATTACAAGAAAACACAACCAAAAAGGGAAAAGAATTTAAAAAACCATCCAGAATCTAAAAATGGAAATAGAGACAATAAAGAAATCATAAAGGGAGACGACCCTGGAGACAGAAAACTTAGGAAAGAGATTAGGAGTCAGAAACAAGCATCACCAACAGAATATAAGAGATAGAAGAGAGAATTTCAAGGGAAGAAGGATCATGGAAAACATTGATGCAACAGTGAAAGAAAATGTAAAACCCAAAAAGCTTCTAACACAAAACATCTAGGAAATCCAGGACACAATGAGAAGATCAAACCTAAGGATAATATGTATAGAAGAGAGTGAAGATTCCCAACTTAAAGGGCCAGTAAATATCTTCACAAAATTATAGAAGAAACTAACTTAAAGAAAGAGATGGGGGCTGGGGATTTAGCTCAGTGGTAGAGTGCTTGCCTAGCAAGCACAAGGCCCTGGGTTCGGTCCCCAGCTCCGAAAAAAAAAAAAGAAAAAAAAAGAAAGAGATGCCCATAAACATATAGGAAGCCTACAGAACTCAAATAGATTGGACCAGAAAAGAAATTCCTCCTGTCAAAACACCAAATGCACAAAATAAAGAAAGAATAAATCAGTAAGGGAAAAATGTCAAGTAACATATAAAGGCAGACCTATAAGAATTACACCAGACTTCTCACCAGAGATTATGAAGGTCAGATGTCAAACAGACCATAAGAGAACACAAATGCCAGCCCAGGCTACAATATCCAGCAAAACTTTCAATTAACATCGATGGAGAAACCAAGATATTCCATGACAAAACCAAATATATACAATATCTTTCTACAAATCCAGCCCTACAAAGAATAATAGATGGAAAATTCCAACACAAAGGAGGAAAAACTACACCCTAGAAAAAGCAAGAAATCAATCTCCTCACAATGAAACCAAAAGAAGAGAGACACACAAACTTAATTACACCCCTAACAACAAAAATAACAGGAAGTAACAATCACTATTCCTTAATATCTCTTAACATCAATGGACTCAGTTCTCTACTAAAAAGACTAATAGACTGGATACGTAAAGAGGACCCAGCATTTTGCTACAAACAGGAAACACACCTCAGTGACAAAGACAGACATTACCTCAGAGTAAAAGGCTGGAAAACAACTTTCCAAGCAAATGGCCCAAAGAAACAAGGTGGAGTAGCAATCCTAATATCAAATAAAATTGACTTTCAACCAAAAGTCATCAAAAAAGATAAAGAAGGACACTTCATATTCATCAAAGGAAAAATCCACCATGATGAACTCTCAATCCTAAATATCTGTGCTCCAAGTACAAGGGCACTTACATTCATAAAAGAAACCTTACTAAAGCTCAAATCATACATTGTACCTCACACAATAATAGTAGGAGATTTCAAACACCCCACTCTCATCAATGGGCAGATCCTGGAAACAGAAATCAAGCAGAGATATAGAGAAACTAACAGAAGTTATGAACCAAATGGACTTAACAGATATTTATAGAACATTTCATCCTAAAACAAAAGAATATACCTTCTTCTCAGCACCTCGTGGTACCTTCTCCAAAATTGACCATATAATTGGCCACAAAACAGGCCTCAATGGATACAGGAAGGTAGAAATAATCCCATTCATCCTATCAGATCACC
This sequence comes from Rattus norvegicus, assembly GCF_021556685.1. Taxonomy (NCBI): domain Eukaryota; kingdom Metazoa; phylum Chordata; class Mammalia; order Rodentia; family Muridae; genus Rattus; species Rattus norvegicus. The sequence continues at coordinate 5,877,804 of NC_141537.1, forward strand.
ACATACTAAAGCTTGTCTTCAATAAAAACAAAATCGACAGAAAGCCCACATATACATGGAAGTTGAACAATGCTCTACTCAATGATAACTTAGTCAAGGAAGAAATAAAGAAATTAAAGACTTTGTAGAATTTAATGAAAATGAAGGCACAACATACCCAAATTTATGAGACATAATGAAAGCAGTGCTAAGAGGAAAACTCATAGCTCTCATTGCCTCCAAAAGAAACAGGAAAGAACATACATAAGCAGCTTGACAGCACACCTGAAAGCTCTAGAACAAGAAGAAGCAAATACACCCAAGAGGAGTAGAAGGCAGGAAGTAATCAAACTCAGGACTGATCAACTAAGTAAAAACAAAAAAGACTACACAAAGAATTAACAAAGGCAGAACAAGTCTCCAGCACCATGTCTGGTTTGTCTGGCCCACTATCCTGTCCACCTTGCTCTTTCTCTTCCTTCTTGGCCCCAGCTCAGTCCTGGGGATCTCCTTCCATCTACCCATGAACTCTCAGGAGTGTCTCCAAGAGGAGATACACAAGGACCTGCTGGTGACAGGCACATATGCGATCATGGACCAGTCTGGGGGTGCTGGTGGCCTGTGAACCCACCTCAAGATTACAGATTCTGCTGGCCATATTCTGTATGACAAAGAGGATGCAACTAACTGGAAGTGTGCCTTTATCACCAGAAGACTATGACATGTTTGAAGTATGCTTTGAGAGCAAGGGAATAGGGCAGATACCTAACCAACTTGTGATTCTAGACATGAAGCATAGAGTAGAGGCAAAAAATTATGAAGAGATTGCAAAAGTCGAGAAACTCAAACCACTGGAGGTGGGGTTACGACAGCTCAAGGACCTTTCAGAGTCTATTGTTAATGACTGCCTACATGAAGAAGTGGGAAGAGGAGATGAGGGACACCAACAAGTACACAAACACCCAGGTCCTGTACTTCAGCATCTTTTCTATGTTATGCCTCATTGGACTAATCACCTGGCAGATCTTCTACCTGCATTGCTTCTTCAAGGCCAAGACATTGACAGAGTAATGAAGCTCAGTCTTCTGTCTGCTGAAGCCAGCAGAACATCGCTGGGATGTGCCTGGCCTAGCACAAGGCCAAGCTACTAACAGTACTGAGTGTCTTGCCAGAACTGATCCTTTTGGTGTTGGAGAACATGGGCACCACCTACACCCAGCAAGTCAATGAGGACGTTTTAATGCAAATGAGGATTTGGACTGGTTTTGCAACAAGATTTTTAAAGTCACCTATGGAAAAAACAAAATAAAACAAAACAACAAACAGGGGTTACCTAGATAATGCCAAAGCCAGCATTCATCCTGGGTCACTTCACAGGATCTGTTTGAGCTGTTTGCTTTTTCTCTCTCACTTGCTCATTGCCTTGGTCCTTCATCATAGTTCTCCCAAGATTTCTTTGATCTTGGTCAGCTCCTTCATATCAGTTTTCTCTTTGGTTTCCTTGTGAAACACCTTGAACTTTCCTTGGTCCTTAGATGAAATGTTTACAAACTTCTGATGATATCCTTCATAATTTATGTCTTCTAAAAGGGTCATGGGTGGGACACACAGAAAAGTGAGCTTTGAACTATAGATAATCTCTTAAAAGAAAATCTCATTTTAGATCATTAAAATGTTTGTGCTCAACTGCTTGAAGTCCTGGTGTATGTTTGTTTAGTTCTGTCCAGTTTATCACTCGTAGGTCCTATCGATCATTTCAGGTAGAGTAGTTCCATCACATGACTGTTGTAGCTGGCCACTCCTTTCTTCACCACGGGCTCTGGCTCCCTAATCTGCTCCCTGGTTCTGAACCTTTGTAACTCTGTTACGTAAATGGGTCAACAAGACTGTAACCTTTGGAGGTTGACTTTCTCCACTCAACATAATTCCCAGGAGGTGCCCCTCAAAGGTATTGCACATACTGATTTTTCTCCAGGTTTTGCATTGTGCTTAAACATCAAATGGTTGGGCCTGGGGATTTGGACCTTAACTACTAACATTCTTATGTGAATGAAAGTTTGCATCACCCTGGGATAAATGCTTAAGAGGCCAATTGCTATGCTGTGTGGGAAGCACCATAGTTCTAAGAGAAGCTTCCCTGCTCTTGTCTGGAGTGGCTATAGCATGCTACATTTCCACATTATCATTGTTATTTTAACTTAGCCCCTTGAATATCTCATTATGGTTTTAATTTGCATTTTCCTAATGGGAGATGGTGTTGAGCATCCTTTCTTGTGCTTGTCATTTGCCATCTGTATGTCCTTGTCATACAAACAAATGTCTGTTGGTGGCTTTTGCCCATTTTTCTACATGGATCATTTGTTCACTTCACTGGTGAGTTTTGTGTGGGTCCTCTATCAAATGGGTAGTTGCTTGAACTTTTCCCATAACTTGTACCAGGAAGAATGAGTACATTTTATCAGCCCTTCATATATGGCCAATCACTGATCTAATTCCTGTTCTTCAGTGTTATCTCTGAGACGTGGACATAAAGGGTTTAACTTAGACATCTGGGAAAGTCACAGATAGTAAATACTTGAAAATATATGTTGTAAAAACAAAACCAAGGTTAACTTGGTGAGAGTTTTGGTACCTCTAGGCAGTTCTGGGAGTGTACCTCAGTTAGGTAGGTAGAGTGCCTACCTAACATACGGGAAGGCTCTGGGCCTGATTGCCAGCACTAGGGGGAAAGTAGGTACAAATGCTTATAAACAGGAGAAATACTCATTCATGATCTAATGTCTTTCCCACCTCTCCTGGGAAAGTGGTTTTAATCCTGCTGTTGTTACAGGGCCTGTCTTAATTACAGTCCTGAAAATTATCGGACTTAGGCCCATGTTGCTTACAGTAAAGAAGTGAAATATTGAAGTTATCAGAGAACACTACTAAGATGACCTGGTTGAAGTATGAAGGTGAACAGGAATGATTTATGTGGTTAAGTCTCAGGCTGTTCTGTTAAGGTTCCAGTTACTATAAACTCAAAAGCCTTTGTCTTATGACTCCCATAAACTCTTGCATGACATCAAGTGTTCGCTAGTACAACAGTGCCATCTGCTGTTGAAGAATGATAGGTCTCACTTCTAAGATCTTAGAATGCTAGTCTTCAGCATGGCAACAGCAGATGATCAGAAATCTGTAACATTCATATATCAAGTGCCAGAAGAACAATTTAAGTATGAGAAGAATAAACAATAAGAATAAGAAGTTTGTCCAAGTAGTTAAGGTGTATGTAATAGACTTCAAGATTTTAGCCAAGAGAAGCAGTAAAAAAAAATATAAGGTATGTCAGTAAGCAAACAGGGCAAAGAGACCTAGAGAGTTTAGTGAAAAGTCGAAGTGAACTTCACTGAGATAAAAACCAGGAAAATATGATCACGAGTATCTCCTAGTGCTTGTAGATACCTTTTCAGGAATAGATAGAAGCTTTCCTCACCAAGCAAGAGATGATCTCGGTAGTCATCCTGATAGCCATCAAGTCTCAGCCCTCACCAGCTGTTGGGGCTAAGAGCTGGGACTGAGAGGGACACTCAGATCTTCAAAAAGCTCCCTAGACTTGCATATCAGATAAGTGGATACATCAGAGACGTGACTGGGAGGTTGCTATAATGCTCACTTGAAGAGTGTGCTTTAGAAACAAGAATTTCATGTTTGCCCTGGTTTCCATTGGGATAGGTGTGGGGATAGGCTTGATTTCTATTGCAAATGATGTAACACTGTATATGCTAGTACTTCTAGTTTAGAAGTTCTAAAAGACAGTCATGACCTTGGTGTGTAGGTTCAGATAGTGCCCAGATTGGAATCCTGATACTAAAGAGTTTAGGTACTGCAAGGTCAGGTACAAGGACATTTGCTGTTGCTCTGCAATGAAAGGCTTATAGAGAATTCAGAACTGCCATTGACTCAGATATAAAAACAGTAAAAAAGACTTTTTAGTTGACCTCCAAGAATACCTAACCTCCCTCTCAGAGGTAGTCCTTCAGAATAGGAGAAGATTAGACCTGATATTCCTTAAAGAAGGAGTCTGTGTGCTACACTGAAAGAAGAATGTTGCTTCTATGTAGACCATTCAGGAGTAAAGACTCCATGAGTAAACTTAAAAAAAAAAAAAGGTTAGACAAAAGACAGAGAGACAGAGACCATCAGGGATGGTTCAAGAGCTGGTTTAGTAAATCTCCTTGGATGACTACTCTGATATCTTCCCTTATGGGACCCTTCTTAATTTTGCTTCTGTTTCTGATTATAAGTCCATGTGTGTTAAATAAGCTAGTTACCTTCATTAGAGAAAGAGTAAGTGCTGTTCAGATTTTGATGTTACATCAGCAAGATCATGTTTTAATTTAGTTCTATGATTAGAACTAGCCACTAGAAGAAGTGGGGAATGAAAGAATAAAAATGCAGCTAAGAAGTCAGAAGTTTACAAATGCTATCTCACCCCTAAGAAGCCCTAAATACCTCAAATTCCAGACCCTGCCCTCTACCTGTAACTAAGTAAAAGGTCACATTTCCTGAGTCTGCTCTCCCAGGAACTAGATAAAAGGACTTAGATAAAGTCCTTAGATATGTGATTCTAGACCTAGTAAAGATAACAGAAAGCTTCTTCCAGAAACTAGCTGACCATAAAGTTAGATTAAAATCTTAGAGAACAACCTTGAGAAGCAGGAAGCTTCTAGGAACTAGCGGACCATAAAGTTAAGCAATCTTGAGAGATAGGAAGCTTCTCCTTGTGATTTTCCAATGACGCCATCCCTGCTCCCTTGGGTTGTGGCTTCTTCCTTTAAATACCCTTTCTCCCAGCCTCTCGGGGTCGAACTCCACTGCCCCTGCGTGGGATACGAGTCTCAACCCCAGTGCACTGGTTCCTATCAATAAACTTCATGTGATTACAGCAAAATAAATAAATAAATAAATAAATAAATAAATAAATAAATAAATAAATAAATAAAATAAACTTTTGTGTCAAAATCCACTTGTGGAATTTTAAATGCAAAACAATGGTCGGTAAAATTAGCCCAACAAGAGACTTCTAATTTCTGACTTGTGCCTTCCCCTTTTTAAGGAGCAATGACAGCTACTCTATTAGTTTTCTGTTTTCTGTTCTGAAAAATGTCAGTTTTTCAGAGAGGAGAAAATAGAGCATTTTGCCCATGGTTTTATATCTAAGAACATCTGTAAACTTAAGCTTTGTACAGTGGAAATTCTTTCAAGTCCTTTCGTTTGTTTTACTTCATGCCAAAAACAACCAACTTGTACACTGTGCTTGAAGAGCAGTTGCCTTTGACAATAGGCTCACACAAACACATATCAGCTTTATAAACAAGTATATTAGCTGCTTCCATCCATTTTCAGCATATGCAAAATAATCTGAGAATAATACAGTTTCAATAATCCTTGTTCGGTACCATTGTCATGGCCCAACCCCCACCCTCTCAGAGCCACCTGTTGGAGATTTTTGTGCAAACTTTCACAAATAAAGGCTAGCAGAAATGAAAAAAAAAAGGAATCAACAAAAGTAGGAGCTGGTTCTTTGAGAAAATCAACAAAATAGATAAACCCTTAGCCAGACTAAGTAGAGGGCACAGAGAGTGTATACAAATTAACAAAATCAGAAATGCAAAGGGAGACATAACAATAGAATCTGAGGAAATTCAAAAATCATCAGATCCTACTACATAACCCTATATTCAATAAAACTGGAAAATCTAGAGGAAATGGACAATTTTCTAGACAAATACCAGGTACCAAAATTCAATCAAGAACAGATAAATCATCTAAACAACCCCATAACTTCTAAAGAAATAGAAACAGTTATTAAAAGTCTCCCAACCAAAAAGAGCCCAGGATGAGACAGGTTTAGTAAAGAATTCTATCAGACATTCATAGAAGACCTAATACCAATACTGTCCAAACTATTCCACAAAATAGAAGCAGACAGAGCACTACGCAACTGCTTCTATGAAGCCACAATTATGCTTATACCTAAACAACACAAAGAGCCAACAAAAAAGAGAACTTTAGACCAATTTCCCTTATGAATATTCACACACATACACACACACACACACACACACACACACACACACACACACAAACAAACAACTCAATAAAATTTTCGCAAACCGAATCCAAGAACACATCAAACAATCATACATCATGATCAAATATGCTTCATCCCAGGGATGCAGGAATAATTCAATATATGGAAATCCATCAATGTAATCCACTGTATAAACAAACTCAAAAAAATCACATGATCATTTCTTTAGATGCTAAGAAAGCATTTAACAAAATTCAACACCCCTTCATGATAAAAGTCTTAGAAAGATCAGGAATTCGAGGCCTATACCTAAACATAGTAAAAGCAATACACAGCAAACCAATAGCTAACATTAAACTAAATGGAGAAAATGGAGAGAAGCCTGAAGCAATCCCACTAAAATCAGGGACTAGACAAGGCTGCCCACTCTCTCCCTACTTATTCAATATAGTTCTTGAAGTCCTAGCAAGAGCAATCAGAAAATGAAAAGAGGTCAAAGGGATAGAAATTGGAAAGGAAGAAGTCAAAATATCACTATTTGCAGATGATATGATAGTGTACTTAAGTGACCCCAAAAGTTCCACCAGAGAACTACTAAACATGATAAACAACTTCAGCAAAGTGGCTGGGTATAAAATTAACTCAAACAAATCAATAACCTTCCTCTACTCAAAGGATAAACAGGCTAAGAAAGAAGTTAGGGAAATGATACCCTTCACAATAGTCACAAATAATATAAAATACCCTGGTGTGACTCTAACCAAGTAAGTGAAATATCTGTATGACAAGAACTTCAAATCTCTGAAGAAAGAAATTGAAGAAGATCTCAGAAGATGTTTCCATGATCTCCCATGCTCATGGATTGGCAGGATTAATATAGTAAAAATGACCATTTTGCCAAAAGCAATCTACGGATTCAATGCAATCCCATCAAAATTTCAACTCAGTTCTTCAAAGAGTTAGAAGAGCAATTTGTAAATTCATTTGGAATAACAAAAAACCCAGAATAGCAAAAACTATACTCAATAAAAGAACTTCTGGAGGAATCACCATTCCTGACCTCAAGCAGTATTGCAGAGCAATAGTGATTTAAAACTGTATAGTATTGGTACAGAGATAGGCAGGTAGGTCAGTGGAATAGAATT